>NC_082391.1:1678487-1740987 GCF_031168955.1 Gadus macrocephalus | reverse complement strand
GCTTTCGAGCTGCAGTTGCTGTCTCCCTCTGATTTTAATTCAACCATCGTGGTTCAAATGTCCTCATATTGATCATTGACAGAAGACATAGGCTACTGTAGACATGAATCATGCTGAGACCAGCGGGTGTCGGATTATTTCTGCAGGCGTTTTTTGTTGCGATTGTTTGCATTAAATACTGTAGGCGCTTCGGTGTGGCTGTGATGAAGTTCACTATTTATTAGACCGTGTCTAGACAGTAACGAACATCTCTGACCATAGTTAATCGCGTTTGTAGTCTACACTCAGACGTGAACTCATTATTGCATGCGGGTGTCTTCATTCATGAAAAAATTAAAACATTCGGGAGTAGACCTATGCAATAACATAAATTATTCTAAAGTGGTCTAGACTCCGTGCGCAGCCCCGTCTTCTCCAGTGAACCAAGAAAGCCCGCGCCGTGACGACCGGGGGTTGACCCCCTGGGTTTTACACAGGAAACTTGAGATAAGAAGGTGAAATCACCGGCCTTGATGGGAAGATATTTTAACGCTTTTTAACCCCATTTTCCTGCGACATTCCTGCGTCTCCCCCTCCTACTGAGCCCATTTCAGCACCGTGACAGTAGACAGTTACAATCCTACGAACGTCGTGAGTACAGTGAACGCTCCAAAGAAATTCACGAGAAGGATCGTATCGGGAAACGAAGCTCAGGTTCGAACAGAGTGACACACAATCACACAGACGGACACACATAAATCCGTGAATTTATTGTTTGTTTTATCAATGAATGTTTTTAAATGAAAATTGTCACCTGGAGATGCCGGGGATTGAACCCGGGGCCTCATACATGCAAAGCATGCGCTCTACCACTGAGCTACATCCCCACTGAAATCGATTGGGAAAAAAACGCTATATAAATGAGATATAAAGGAATAAGTCTTTGACGTGAATGATCATGCTTTGAACGGCTGATTCCATGGATGTACGTTGCGTGTGCCGTGTTTTCCCGCCGATGTGGCGAAGCTGTATGGTTATGCTGTTGACAGCTTAAATAAATGGACTATAGGCCTATAAGTTGACTAAGAATTATTGAAGTTTAACATTTTGTTCACCAAATTTGACAACTGACAGACGCAATATTGTAGCCAGTCGTTTTCAGGAGGCCAGATCTCAACAACGTCACTGAGGCATTCTTTAACAAACTTCCATTAATTGTTAGGCTTTTTAGCTTGTGCAATGTTCCAAGCCAGATACGATGCAAGCGTTACAATCTCAGAAAACTTTGGCTTTCCATGGCTTGCCATTACGTTCAACAAAAAATATGAACTCTCCCACTCTGTTAATGTCCTGTGTTCATCTTCATATTTTCGTTTTGCTGTGCATATTTTCCCTGACATTTTCAGAGCGACCATGACACAAATTGTTCACTCAACAATATCCCAATAATGTTAGGGATATAGGCTATTCCCTCCCTCCAAGCTGAGCGGGCAGTTTGATGTTGAGAGTCAACACCAAACGCACTTTGCGTGTGCATTTTACGTACAGAGTGATTGTATAGACGCGATCACGCGAAAATTCGTGTCAAACGCGTATTTGCGTAGTAATTCAAAATAAACTTAAGGAACATAAGTGCCGCATGAAACCAGGAAAAACCCGCACGCGTATCGGGAGACGCGGGATAACCACGGGAGCTCACCTGGATTTATATCCTATATTATTGATATTGTTCTATAGTCTATGTTAAGTTTGTTACAATGGATAAAGTAGCCTAAAGGTAAAGGTGCACTAAAAATATATAGACGTTAATCTTATGTGTCTGTAAAGTGTGTTGAAATAGTTGTAAATTGCTTTGAGTAGATATTTATATAAAGTTAACTTAAACTTAAAATCTGCCGTTAACCAAACTTATTGCGAGACAATTAATTTGGACTTAATTAAAGTTCATGAAACAAATCCGTTAATTTATTGTTTGTTTTATCAATAAATGTTTTTTAATGAAAATGATCACCTGGAGATGCCGGGGATTGAACCCGGGGCCTCATACATGCAAAGCATGCGCTCTACCACTGAGCTACATCCCCACTGAAAAAATAAGAGAAAAAAACGCTTTATAAATGAAATATGAATGAATAAGGCTTTGACGGGACCAATCATTGATTGTTTCCTGCTGCTTGTCGACTGATGAATGAGACATGAATCAGTGTATTTAACTTTAAAAAATTCAGACGAGCAGCTCATATTACAGGCTACTATGTGAAACGCTGTTCAGAATCCCAAAACATCATCATCAGGGGTGGACCGGCCATCTGGCATACCGGGCATCGTCCCGGTGGGCCGTTGACCCAATGTGGGCCGGTCCGGTCCGCTCTGTTTTATTTTTTCCTCTCTCTAAATTCCCTCTAATTGGGCCGGCCAATGGGCTACAGAGAGCTAGCAGTGTGTTGCCAGCATCGACGCATATTATTGGTCTATGTTTGTCATTGTCAATCAATCATGGGCTGACTGGCTCAGAGAGCCCTGACAGTGCTGTCAATCACAACACAAACCAGGGTGGGCGGGACCTCATGGCATGGGCCGGAGTCGCGGGTACAGAGCTGAAAACGCCCGGGTGGTGCTGAAAAACGGCGACTTAAGCCTCTGGAGATGGAAGTTAAATGTTCAAAATTGACAGACCTATTTGGTGCCGGGGTCCACACCCCAGCAGGTGCTGCTGCGCCAGGAGACGAGCGAGTGGAGGCATATATGCTAAGTAACGTTAGCCTGGGGCTAGCTAGGCTACATTTTGAGACATGTCCAAAACAAAGTAGAAAACGTTTTTACATTGAATGTGATGTGACCTAATTAACTGCATACTTGTGACAACATATTAGCCCAGAGTTGAAGGGCTGTGACTGTTGGTAGTTGTGGTTGATTTTGTTTAAATAGGCCGAATTGTGATATTATTGGTTATTATTGTTCAGATGATTTTGCTAAGCTAGCTAACAGCTGCTAACGTTAGCAGTCTCTTGTTGCTATAGCAACAGTAAACATTGACATGGACTAATGAGCTGTAAATACAGATGTGACACTTTGAATTTTAGCACAAAATACAAGTAAACCTATTGGAAATAATTAGTTTAATTTGCAATATTTGCCATTGAATTTATTGTAATCTTTCAATTAATTTATTGTTTACTGAGGTGATGACTATTTCGAGAGGAATGCAATATGTGTATGTTTAAAGGTTTATGTGAAGAAACATACTATATGTGTGATAAAATGACAATTGGTTATTCATAAATGTCTCTTTATATTCTCTGCTACCATCATCTCCTGTCAAACAGGTTTTCCTCACCTGCTAGAAGTTATTCTATGATGAGAGAGAGAGAGAGAGAGAGAGAGAGAGAGAGAGAGAGAGAGAGAGAGAGAGAGAGAGAGAGAGAGAGAGAGAGAGAGAGAGAGAGAGAGAGAGAGAGAGAGAGAGAGAGAGAGAGAGAGCGAGAGCGAGAGCGAGAGCGAGAGCGCGCGCTTCTCTTGACTTTGTGAGTTACCGGTACCATGTGACGCTTAAAAGTCGTCATGTTTCTGCACATGAACGACCCCATGCCCGTACAAGTTTTGCGCTCATGTTGCAGAACGTGCTCAGCAGCGCCCCCCGCGGTCACACTTCACGGTGGGGACATACAACGGTGTGACACCGGAAGTCTTCCACTTGGTTCTTGCGGCTGCTTGTGCGGTAGTGTGATCTTCACGTTGCATCATATGAGATCATATTATTAACACTATTAACATGGCGGACCGAGCAGAGACTCAGGAGGCCATTAAAGTCCAAGGGGAGGTCGTCCGTAAACTGAAGGCAGAGAAGGCGAGCAAAGATCAGGTTAGTACATGTGGCTCCACTCAGCGTGTCTGTTAGCCGACCCGACACCGTCTGCTAGAATACCAAGTGTCATCTCACTGAAGATGGGATTAACTAACCACTGTGCGATCTACTGCTTCAATTCGAAATAATAACCATTTTTATCATCTACTCAACCGTTACTTATTAAAAAAAATGTATATACTTTATTTCTACATTTGCGATGACTGATGAAGATGACGCCCCACCGGCCCAGTCATATTGAAATTGAAAGTAAGGCCCATTATCTGATGTAGCACTTCATGTCAGACTTGTCTGGCCTACAATGCTGTGTCTTATCTGAGCTGCTGATGGAAGTCATCATGTAGGCCGTGTCTGGCCAATAGTGCGGAGGGTCTAATATGCAATTGGCAAACTTCGTCAATTCCTGTCCTGATGAAATACTTATGGCCAATAGAATATACAATTGGTTATTCATAAATGTCTCTTTATATTCTCTGCTACCATCATCTCCTGTCAAACAGGTTTTCCTCACCTGCTAGAAGTTATTCTATGATGAGAGAGAGAGAGAGAGAGAGAGAGAGAGAGAGAGAGAGAGAGAGAGAGAGAGAGAGAGAGAGAGAGAGAGAGAGAGAGAGAGAGAGAGAGAGAGAGAGAGAGAGAGAGAGAGAGAGAGAGAGAGAGAGAGAGAGAGAGAGAGAGAGCGCGCTTCTCTTGACTTTGTGAGTTTATTATGCAACTTGTTTTGCCTCAGATTGAAACAAAAGGTTTGATTATGATTATTTCCTGGTTGAAGATTTTCACATTGATTTTAATTTCAAACATTTGCATATCTTTTATATAATTAACAGTTATGCAGGTAGGCCGAATTACAGGTCTGAATAGATATGCCTTCTCATATACATGTATGTGCACATGTATACATACATGTGCACATACACGTGTATGAGAATATGAGAAGTATATGAGAAAAAAAATTAAATTCTCTAGTTATGGTTTCATAATGACTGAGTCACCGTTAAAACAAATTGGTTTCAGCTCAAATGCTGTTACCGTCTGTAATATGTTTCTATTTAGATTATTCGTCAGGAGATTTTGTTATTATTGTCCGAGTCTGGTTTTAACTAATGCTGGGCTTACACCAAACGATTTTCACAGTCACAGACTAATAACTGCAAGAGAGGATTTAGCGTTGGATCATGTGTGATATTTAACAAGGGTTTTGTAGTAGATACGGCGGGTGGAGATGCAGCAACCACAGGATGTCTGTTAACTTCCTGTTCGGGTTTCACACCTTTCTTGTCAGCAGCACAAGAAACACAAACTTGAAAAACAAAAAAACTGTGCTATTATTCGGATATACAGGGTTCTTCCTGTTCGTCTCGTCCCACCCCTAGTGCTAATAATGTAGTGGGCTGGTCTGGAGAGAAAATGCCAGGGCTGAATTTTTCTCCCAGTCCACCCCTCATCATCATCATCATCATCATCATCTTCGGCCACTGCCCTGTTACTCAAACAACGAGCCCGCGGAGCGGTACCATGTGACGCTTAAAAGTCGTCATGTTTCTGCACATGAACGACCCCATGCCCGTACAAGTTTTGCGCTCATGTTGCAGAACGTGCTCAGCAGCGCCCCCCGCGGTCACACTTCACGGTGGGGACATACAACGGTGTGACACCGGAAGTCTTCCACTTGGTTCTTGCGGCTGCTTGTGCGGTAGTGTGATCTTCACGTTGCATCATATGAGATCATATTATTAACACTATTAACATGGCGGACCGAGCAGAGACTCAGGAGGCCATTAAAGTCCAAGGGGAGGTCGTCCGTAAACTGAAGGCAGAGAAGGCGAGCAAAGATCAGGTTAGTACATGTGGCTCCACTCAGCGTGTCTGTTAGCCGACCCGACACCGTCTGCTAGAATACCAAGTGTCATCTCACTGAAGATGGGATTAACTAACCACTGTGCGATCTACTGCTTCAATTCGAAATAATAACCATTTTTATCATCTACTCAACCGTTACTTATTAAAAAAAATGTATATACTTTATTTCTACATTTGCGATGACTGATGAAGATGACGCCCCACCGGCCCAGTCATATTGAAATTGAAAGTAAGGCCCATTATCTGATGTAGCACTTCATGTCAGACTTGTCTGGCCTACAATGCTGTGTCTTATCTGAGCTGCTGATGGAAGTCATCATGTAGGCCGTGTCTGGCCAATAGTGCGGAGGGTCTAATATGCAATTGGCAAACTTCGTCAATTCCTGTCCTGATGAAATACTTATGGCCAATAGAATATTAAATAGATGGGACATGAGCCCTTCTTCAAAAGAGTCGTTCCAAATCGCTGAGTAGGACCTACTTGTGCAATCTTTTTATTTGTATTCAGCGATAGTTTCCACCAATGTGCACATATGGCAAGTAATTTTAACCTGTTATATATTTATAGCTGGATTGATAGATGTAAAGATGCATATAGGTATAGACACCTATCATATAGGTGTCTATGACTAATTAGATGGATAGATAGATCATAGAGATATACAGACTCTATATCTCTATCTATACATCTATATGATCTATCCAACATAGATTGATACATAGATATATCATGTAGATGTATAGCTATATCATAAAGATAGAGATACAGGTGTTTATAGATATTTATAGACATCTTTATCAGTATGATAAATCCATGTGATCTATCTATCTATCCATCCATCTGATCCATCTATCTATATAGTTATAGACACCTATATCTCTATCTATGCATCTATCTTTATGATCTATCGATCCATCAATCTATCTATATACACCATGATTAAATACTTGCTATATTGCCAATGACGGGAGTCTATTTCAGATGTGTTTATCTGCCTGTTTGTTGGGAAGGGTTGCGGCTTGCTTAATTTACCCTGCATTTCATGTTCCACCCCCACTGTGATGTCCCCCTGCCCCCACCTAGTGCTAGGGTTGCTCTCACATGTTCTCCTGTTCTCCCTGCCGGACCTCTTGGACCACCACCTCCTTCATACACGCCTGGGTCCCACGCGTCGCCTGCCGCTGTCCTCGCCTGCCTCAACTATCGTCTCCCTCCTCTCCGCTCTGGACGTTTCTGGAACATTGTGTGAAACTCCTATCCTGACTGGCGCCATGACCGAATGATGGACAATGCTCGACCTGTGATGCTCTTTTGACCTCCATCCCTGTACGGAAATCTGGGAATTGATCGACCAATTTTGTTATATTTATTACCGTTTAATTAACCATTGCCGGGATGAATACACTGGGATCTTTCACCATCCAAAAATTGACTGGATTGTCGGCTTTTCGAACTGGAATGTTCCGGCTGCTGCGCTCCGTTTCTGGCATCACTGTCGCTCAGGTAATGAGGAGGAATACCATTTCAAGGGGCGACTCGCTTTTCCTAATTCGCTGAGAGTGAGATGTAGGAAATTCAAATGCCTGCCTTGGTTTTCCTGGTTTTCCAGATTGATGTGGAAGTGGCAAAACTGTTGGAGCTCAAGTTGCGTCTGGGAGGTGATGATGTCAAACATCAATTTGTGCTCAAGACTCCTAAGGTAATACAATTTAAACATTACTATGTTTAAATGAACAGAGGAATGTCATACATTTCTATTGGCTTGATTTATTGGTGTCATTTTTCACTGAATACAGCATTTTCTGATTTTATGTCTTTGCACATTTAAATTACATAACATTTAACACACACTCCCTGAACACAATCACTGTATCTGCTTTACTAAAACATTTTAGGCTATAAAATAGTGAATGAATAGTGAACTGCCAAAAACGTATTGCAGTAGGTTCAAATTGGACATGACCGATGTTAAGTAGGCAAGATGTCATCGTCCAAAAACGAATGCATTGCCGAAACACACAAGCCATAGCGTGACTTAAAACCAAAATAATGCAAAGATTTTGTGTTGCACACCCACAAATATCAATTTTAAGACTGTTTGTATGGAACACATAATGCCTTTTCTAATTAAGTTTCTTATGGGTCCTATACTTCTTGTCTCTCAGGGAACAAGGGACTACAACCCTAAGCAAATGGCCATCAGAGAGAAGGTGTTCAACACCATCGTCAGTTGCTTCAAACGTCACGGTGCTGAAACCATCGACACGCCTGTCTTTGAACTCAAGGTACCATGGGCACTGGTAGCACGACGCAAAAGTACAGCCTTTCATCAGATGGCCAATGGTGGTTTCTTTGGATGCTGTGCAGGAAACCTTGACGGGGAAGTATGGAGAAGACTCCAAGCTTATCTACGACCTCAAGGACCAAGGAGGCGAGCTGCTGTCCCTGAGATATGACCTCACCGTATCCTGAGAGATCGAAATGAAGTCAATGTGCTAACGAACGCACCTCCCTTTGAATATCCTAGTGTCCTTGACATGTCCCCTCTCAGGTGCCCTTCGCTCGTTACCTCGCCATGAACAAGATCAGCAACATCAAGCGCTACCACATTGCAAAGGTCTATCGCCGCGACAACCCGGCCATGACCCGCGGCCGCTACAGGGAGTTCTACCAGTGTGTGAGTGGCACTCGGTAAACTCCATGACTTGTTTGTTTGGTCTTCAGTGGTGTTTGCTAAAATGTGCCAGCATGACGAGCAGCGAAATTAACCCTGCGTAATCTGTGGAGTTTTATCCGTCTGTATTCATTCATGGGGGCAGGGCACTGTCTTCGACTGAACGCGTACATTGTTTACTCCTACCCATTCCACTTGGTTTCTAGAGGTGAACAACATGGTCATGTGTTCACAGTAAGGAAGCTGTGTGTGCCTGTGGGTTCGGGTTGTGTCTGCATTGAGCCGGACTCTTTGGAGAATTCCGTTATAAAGCCGAGTGCATCTCAGGCGTGTGACTGATGTTGTGCCTCCGTAGGACTTCGACATAGCGGGCCACTACGACCCCATGATCCCCGACGCGGAGTGCCTGCGCATCGTGAGCGAGATCCTCGGCGAGCTGGACCTGGGAGACTTCCACATCAAGGTGCGGTCGCTTGCACGTCCCCCCCACCCCATGACGACACTATTCAGTCACCAACCCCACTATTCAGTCACCAACCCCGACCGACGGCATCGAGTGTCTCCTTTCCATCCAGGTGAACGACCGACGCATCCTGGACGGGATGTTTGCAGTGTGCGGGGTCCCCGACGACAAGTTTCGCACCATTTGCTCGACGGTGGACAAACTGGACAAGGTGATTCCTGAATTCCCCGTCTTGGATTATTAATGCGGCGATTTCATAGATATCCGTTCTCTTCTTTCTGGGGACACCCTTGGTTGGTGATAAGCCAATGAATATGAACTTTGCAAAATCTAGCACATCATGGACACACTAGAGCTGTCAATCTTCCTCTATAATTCCATTCAAATTGCATTTCTTTGTACTTATACACTGTATAAGGCTCATGCAGGCCAAAGACCCGATCAAATGTTCTGCCCAGTAGACGGCAATCTAACAATACAAATTTCTATCCTGCCTCCCTTAGTCAATAGTACAAAAGGATATTATATTAACTCCTCCCCTTGTCCGCTTTAATATAATGATGTATCAACTATCAACAATCATATCTATATAATTATCTGCGTTTTCCGTGGTGATGGAGAGCACTGAGTCAACAACTGAAGTTGACCACTCCTTTACATTGAATGCCATTGTTGCGATTTCTTTACTGTACATACGAGTTCTGTTGCGGTAAGGCAACTTTTATTTATTCACACAACGGCTTTTGACAACATGACGGTGTGCAGTAGTATATTGCGTACTATTTCTGAAACCAAAGACTCAAACAGACATTTATTATAATCTTCTTATCCACAAATAGCCATCGTGACACTATAACTCATGGATTAAAAAGTAAACTCCACTATAATTGAATCCTCCACATACAGAGAATATAAAGGTGAAAGGTCAAGGCATAAGCTCGTCTTCACTAGGCCATATAGGTTTGAGTATTCCATCAGTCTTTTCACCGGCATGATTATTATAGTAAATCTGCATCATCTTTTCGTTTTCAGTTGGACCCTTGTCTAAGATCTTCTTCCACAAGCTGTACTTTTATGGCTCAGCCTATTCAGAGAAAAATTGAGCTCATGGGGGAGAGACTTGGTTCTTGGAAACACTGCTGTTGTAACCCTGCCTGTGTCTGAATGCCTTGTCCTGTGCGTTGCTAGATGTGTTGGGAGGACGTGAAGAACGAGATGGTGAAGGAGAAGGGTTTGTCCGAGGAAGCGGCCGACATGATTGGGCAGTATGTGAGCATGCAGGGTAAGAGATCTACCGTCTGGATGTGGTTTTAGGTTGCCTCACGGCTGCCCCTTTTGGAGGGGGGGGGATATAGAACGGATTAGTGGTTGTAATTGTTCATTGAGATCATTCATTTTTACTGGAAGAAGCAATCTGTAGGGCTCAGTTTGGTACAGAGCTTCACAGTGGACTGGTATCCATTCCTCAGAATTGTTTGTATTTTTCCCCTTCTATTTTACCTTTTTAAAAGTTCTACGATGTTTAATGTAGGCCTTACTGCTGGTGTCGCATCACGCACTACTGACCCTTGTGAGTCTGCTCTGGGTGGCTGTAGGGGGGATGGACTTAGCCGTACGCCTCCTGGAGGACCCCAAGATGTCCCAGAGTAAACAGGCCTGCGCCGGGCTCAGCGACATGAAGCAACTCTTCAGCTACCTGGAGCTCTTCCAGGTCACGGACAAGGTGAGACCGACAGGCCATCACCAACACAGCTGCTCGCCAGTAGAGCTTTGACTCCGAACTTCGTTATTCTAATATAATTAGAATGTCAAAAAATAAATAAAAATTCGAACGAATATTAGGCAGCCCTTAATATTCAAACCCGTTATGGGCAGGCCAAGAGGGAGAGACGTCGGAGAACCCGACGCAGTCTATTCATAATATTGTAATGACCACGGAAGAGGCAGTGAATGAAGTATTGATTAGACAGCGATTTATTGGAAACCTAATAAACCGTTGGAACACGCAAGACCGGTAACCATAGCAACGCCGGTAAACAAACCTCGCGGAGCCCAATCCAGGTCTTACTGACGGCATTTAATGGGCAAAATATTATTAATAAATATTTGAATATTAATATTAATAAACAAACAAACTTTTAATATGATTTTTGGGCAAAAGTCAAAGCCCTACTCTCCAGTCTGAACACATTGCGACACGTAAAATGAATAATCGTTCTGAATTAGGGACGGGTTAAAACCGATTTTGTACCATCATCTTTTTTTCTTCCCATTACAATTACATAAAACATCATAGGGGTTCTTTAAACGCATTATTTTCTTAAATTATTAATCATGCACAGAAAAAACACATACACAAGCATAAATATTAATGTATGCTTTACAACATAAACAAACAGCAGTATGCTAATGCATGGAGAACTGGGAGAGCATTGTGTTACCTAGTTAGTTTAGTTAGTTAAAGAAGCTGCTTTCACACATACACGTTACTCCTGCTATAAGCCCGCTCTTCTCCCGACGGGCCGTATATGTGAACGACATATCCCGACATTGGTATCCTGAAAACATCCTGATAAAAGACATGAGTGGGCGTGTTGATGACGCTTCGGTCTGCTTCTGCCTGTCATTGAGTGGCCCCCTAATTGATAATCAGCCTGTTGACTTTTGTTCGCTGAATGGTTAAAAAATATTTTTATGTTGCCACTGCTTGTCAGTCATTCGTGGTGAACGCTAAATGATAGGTCTTATCCTAACCCTAAAAGTACAAATCATACAATAAATTACAAAACATGAGTTCACAGCTGCACGGGTATATAGAAAATGTTAAAGTTATCTGAACATGATAGTGTCCCGTCCTTCCTGTTTTCTCAGTTAAAGATCATTAGCATTGGCATAAACTTCTCTGAGGAATGTTGAATTTGCCATAATTTGCCGCAAATTTGAATCAGCAAGATCCAGTTCATGTACACCAAGTTTCCGATTATTGAATCCATTGGGGTGGAAAGCGCTCTGAAAGCGGCGCCGATTGAACTGTTGACTAAACACTAGGGGTGGGAAAAATCATCGATTCTTCGATGCATCGCGATTCTCGCTAGAACGATTCTGTCTCGATGCAGATAAATTAATAATCTGAATTAAAAACCCCTTTTTTTTTTTTTGCCTGCTGCAACCTTCTGTTCGCCAGAGAGGGATAATTTTTGTAATTTTAAAATTATTGAATTTATCTTCAGTGTGTATTGGCCAATCTGATTTGTCTTGACACGATTGCGATTCAGCCTACGCATAGCATGCGCGCAAACTCACAGCCAGACACAAGAACTCCTTCTAATTCAAGAGCAGCTTTTCCTTTAATGACATAGAAAAGAAAGATTAGAAAGAAAATAAAACTGAAATCTATTTTTTGCATGCTTCCATATTGTGTTATAATGCAAGCTGCATTGATCATGGCATTGTTCATAGAGTCATATTTGTGACAAAAGCTTTCTCTCTTATGAAATATTGGATAAGTTAATTCATCTGTTGATCTCTTTATTGATCATCACAAAAGTAGGAAGTGATTATCAAACTCTGAGTAGCAAACCCAGATGTATATATATATATATATATTTTTGAAAATCACGCATGGAAATGTACATAAAAAAAATGTGACGCATCGATAATCGCTTCAGAATCGAATCGTTGACCTCCTAATCGGAATCGGATCGTGAGGGGCCAAGAGATTCCCACCCCTGCTAAACACCCGGTGCTCGGAGCTCCCCGTGTCTTAGTCTCTGGAGGAATCCATTTTCAGAGCTCTAGACGTTAGCGTTCCCATAACGCTCCGCCTGCGGCCCTCTCCCCCCCCCCCCCCGTCCAGGTGGTGTTCGACCTGAGCCTGGCCCGGGGGCTCGACTACTACACGGGCGTCATCTACGAAGCCATGCTCGGCCTGGCGGGCGCCACGCCGCCGCCTCCGCAGGCGGGCGCGCCCAAGGCGGAGGAGAGCCTGAGCGTGGGGAGCGTGGCGGGCGGCGGGCGCTACGACGGGCTGGTGGGCATGTTCGACCCCAAGGGGCGGGCGGTGCCCTGCGTGGGCGTCAGCATCGGCGTGGAGAGGATCTTCTCCATCCTGGAGCAGAAGGCGGAGGTGAGGACCCGCACCGTCACGCTGTAGTCACGCTGTAGTCACGCTGTGGTTAGGGTTAGCTGTGGGACGACCTCGGTACTCTCCATGCGCTCCGCTTTCCCAGGCGGAGAAGGTGCGCACCACCGAGGTCCAGGTCCTGGTGGCTTCGGCACAGAAGAATCTACTGGAGGAGAGGCTGAGGCTGGTGACGGAGCTCTGGAACGCTGGGGTCAAGGTGGGCACCGGGGGTTCAGACTGCTTGTGTCATTAAGATGAATGTGTGTCTGGAATAGATTAGATTAGATTAGGCTTTATTGATCCTTTTGGGATGACTCCCTCAAGGAAATTGATTGTCCAGTGGCTTACAGAAAGAAACACAACACAATATTAAATTATATACAATATAAGATAAACAATAAACTCTTAGATAACTATAAAAAGTAAAACAAAAAGTAAACGGTAAACAATAATAATAATATAAGATAAACAATAAACTCTTAACTAACTATGAAAAGTAAACAAAAACAGTAAACCGTAAAGTGTGTGTGTGTGTGTGTGTGTGTGTGTGTGTGTGTGTGTGTGTGTGTGTGTGTGTGTGTGTGTGTGTGTGTGTGTGTGTGTGTGTGTGTGTGTGTGTGTGTGTGTGTGTGTGTGTGTGTGTGTGTGTGTGTGTGTGTGCGCGCGCAGGCGGAGTCGATGTTCAAGAAGAATCCCAAACTGCTGAGCCAGCTGCAGCATTGCGAGGAGTCTGGCATCCCTTTAGTCGCCATCTTGGGGGAGCAGGAACTGAAGAATGGCATGGTCAAACTCCGCACCGTCGCAACAAGAGAGGAGGTGAGAGACAGTTGTGTGTGTGTGTAATTCACTTATAGCCATAAAGTCCCTCTAGGGTTGATCTGCGTTCCATTATGGTCGGAAATTAAGATTATTCTGAACAATGTCCATTAGCTGTTGAAAACTTAATTGAGATATTGGCTGATACTTTGAGTATACCTTAATTATAGATTAACTATCTTATTAAACAAGGTTTAAGTAAATTTAGTCTTGGCAATATTATATCAACAAAGGATTTAGAGAAAAACTAAATAGCTCAATTTCGAAACACCTGCTTGTTTACCAGAACATGATCAGTGCCGTAGTGCTTGTTGTAAATGTTACTGTGCATCAGTTTCCTAGTACCTACTAGGTAAGAACTACATGCAGCGCTCAACTATTCTTCTTCTTGGGTTTCATTCTTTCTTTATTATTCTTTACACATTTTGGGACACTACTCATTAAAAATGTTCACCTACAGACTCTATTCAGATTTTAAAATGTTCATATTAGCTTGGAATCGCGGAAACTTGGGAGACTTAAAATATTCTACTTTTAAAATATTGTTTTTTTTACAATGGAAGTCAATTGGAGGACTTCAAAGCCTGTCCGTCCATTCGGTGAGACTTAAACTGCTGTCACTTTTAACAGTTAACCTTCGTTCAAACGTTAAAAAAATAAACCCTTAACTTCGTATACTTTCAGTTGGTCTTCCGTTGAGTTAGAGTGTGACGTCACACGCTCCATCCCACGAGTCGAGTCCGAGCGGATCAAGTGATTATAGCCACCAGCGTCGCTATCACAAAAGCTAACCATTTCGGTGGTCGTGGAGTGAATCTGTCCATAGGCATTTTTACACCGCCAAGCTGCTTCTGGTTCGGTCTTGCCCGTGTGAAACCGAGGGGGTCAAATCCCCCGTCGCCATGGAGACGGCTTTTTTGGTTCACTGGAGAAGGCGGGGCTACGCCTTAACTCGTCACTTTATTTGTTTCCAACCATTTTACATTTTCAAATGGTGTGCATTGTTACTTCAAATCCCTTCACTTGATTTATGCCATACATTTCTTAACATCTTAAAGGGGTAGTTTGGAATTTGACATCGGACCACATTTCCAAGTGAGCTCAGTGTGTTATTTATCATTTTGATCGCTGGTGCTAGCCTGCCAATAAAAACAGTCTTACCAACTCCACAGTACACACGAGGCAAATAAATAAAAAAGCTCAGTCGGTATCACCATTCATACCTTATGGGTCTAGCACCCTCAGGTCCAAGCACAAAAGCCCTTCATGCTCCCTGAAGTTAAAACATCAAATGAGAGGCGGAACATTCTGCGATTCTCGTGCTCACCACCCCATCTCTGTCAGATTTTGGGAGGATGGAAAAATCAGAAATTTGAACCATCGCATTTATTTATACTTCATGAATAAGTCTGCCACTATAGTGCCAGATTTCAGGAGAAATAAATAGAAGAAAATAATCAGTTTTAGATGGGGTTAGTAGGGTTTCAGTACATCTTGTACCATATAAGGTGGTTTAGGGGAAGCTTTAGGGTGTAGACGCTGTGGCACCCAGCCGTGCGGCCTCTTTCTGATGACGGCGTTTGGCTGCTGAGCATGACTTCGTTCCCTCTGCGTGACTTTCTCTCTGCAGGTGGATGTCTCTCGAGCGGACCTCATAGAGGAGATCAGGAAGAGGACCTCCCCTGTTTAAAGCCCTCTCGGAACAGCCCCCCGCTAATCCATCACGAGAAGCCACCGGCCATACAACACCGCTACGTTTCCTGTCCTCAACCAGGAGGAAGAAGAGCATCGACCAAATGAGCCGAAGGAGCTCATACATAATCCTCATTGTAGCCCTTTACAGAAGCCAGATTCTCAAACAGGTGTGCTTAAATAATGAAGCCATTTCTTTTTAAAGTAAACCAAAGTTTAGTTCAAGAGTCTACAAATCTCCTTTCAAACACTGACAAAGTGGGCTTACCATATCGCAGTGACAAGACGGGCCGATATTAGTCATGGAACCTTGTTAACATGGGCTTATAACTCTGATCAATCAAAATCATTTAATTATGTAAAAAAATAAAAAGTGGTCTGTAAAACGTGCCTGGTGTCCTGAATGAAAGCAAATGTGTTGCTGTGAGTTGATCTAATGTGGGCCATCCACCAGTAGAGCTTCTGATGGCTGAAGACCCTGCCCTTTAGGAGTGAAACTAAGGCCTTAAAAAAAAATGTTGTTTGGTTCCGGTTTCCGACCGACCCTGTCAATTTATGTGCGACCCAAATTATTTTATGAGCTTTATAAAAAATAATAATTGATGCTAACTATAATTACGTTTTTGTACAGCACCTCTTCATTCTGTACAAGGATGAGCGAATTTTCTCGTTTTTCAATGAAAACAACCTACCTATCATTCGCTGGAAAAAATAAAATAAATTCCCTACCTACCCATGACCTCAACTGACAACCAACAGGAAGCAAACTTTATTTTTTTAGGCCTAATGCATTGAGGTTTCCCGGTCAAAGATCTGTGTGGTGGAAAACGTGCAGAGCTTACTGCACACCTTCACCAACTTCTTCAGGACAACCTGAACCTCATACTGCACACAGCCTGCTACTAAGTTGACAGAAGGCTTTTAATACAATTCATGTTGGCCAACAAGCACTAGGGCTTTGACTTTTGCCCAAAAATCATAATCGAAGTTTGTTTGTTTAATATTCGAATATTAATAATATTTTGACCATTAAATGCCTTCAGTAAGACCTATATGGTATACAACTTCAGTTGTATACGTTTAGTCCAGAGGGCAGGGTTTCAGTCAACGTCAAATTCATACTTCGCAGTCACGTGACTACCATGGCTACCTGGAGGGCAACAAACGCCGACTAAATGGCGACGAACAGCGGCCAGCAAGGGGAATTGCCGATTTCCAATACGACAATCGATCAACTATTACAATTCTACACCATAAATGTTCAAATAAGATATCAAGATAAGATAAAAAATACTCGGATTTTTTTTTATCTATACGCAGCAGCCGCTGATGTGGTCATTTCTTTGAATTTGGCAACGTCTCGTCCCGACTTGGGAGTTTGGAGATATTTACATTTATGTTATAGAGAATCCGTCACCTTATGCCACACAAAAAAGGAAAGCCTACAAAAGCACGGATAGCTAACTTTTAGTAAACTTTTTTTCAAAAGTGGGTGGGTTAACAACATTGTCGTATGGGAGGTGAAAAACAGGAATATCTTCATAATCAAAGCTAAGGTGAGTGAGTAGGCTACTCTCTAGCTACCCGTAAAACGATAAACAAAGTTATTTTTCTGAACCAAATAACTTAAGTAGCTCGTTTATTGACCAATTAATGTGGTAGCGTCCACACAAGTGCTATAGCCTACCTCCATTCATTTAGATGAGCGGAAGAAAGCGTCTACTCCTCACGCTTTGGTCAGGCAAAGCTTGACACTGAACACGTCTAGCGAGGTCGACCAACGTATCTATTTCACGCTTTGGCGTGATACCGGGTTGAAATTTTAATAGATTGCAATACAAAATGTAACCATGATACATTTACAATGCAATACTGCCCCATAGAGGCTAACCTCCGCCAATGCATTTTTGGTCCAAATTGTAGTTCTAGTCCAGAATAATTTTCCTAGTAAAGGGAAAAATCATGAAACATAAGAAATGATAACTATTGATTTTAAATCGGGGACAATATAAAACATAAATTGAATGAATGTTTTGATGTTGAAACAAGACTTATGTTACAACATAGCACTAAAACATAGCTTAACCAGGAAATGTTCCAAAATGTTAAAGAAAAGAGACAATCTTGTGGATAATGTACCTTCTTGACTTAAAAGAGAATAGAACCATCCTCATTATTTTTGACTCAAATGGTTCAAGTGCTGACACCTCTGCAGATAGAGTCAAGGCCGTTTCATGGGGGCCAAAGTGATGAGGCAAACATGCTATTTTTGCTTCTGTGCCGTCTCTAACTTCCCCCTTATGGCTCAGATTGCCCTGATAACACAAACCCTAACCACTAGACTCAAGAGCAAGGCTCCACACGCAAAGAATGAAACCGATTGCTTCTCATTGACAGTACAACAGAGACATCAAGGTTTAACCTTCAGTTCAGTCATTTAGTAAACACTGTCCTCTAAAGTGACTTAGTCTAATACTTTTTCCTGAGTCATATTAATAAGTAGGGAGGTAGGGCTTCTTGCAGTGGTGTTTGGACCTGAACCTTTGGGCTTGGACTCCAACATCCTGCCCTCCTCACTGTCTTACCAAAGCTTTCATAACGGTAGACTTCAATTTAGCTTTTGTTCCAAACCCGTCATCTCTCATTACTGAGAACAAATTAAATAATTTCACCAACTCAGTCGGGTTTATTGGGAGAATATTAACATGAATTCATGATTGATTTCCTAATTTCTTTCTATTAATAATTATTGATTTTAAGGATTATGAGATTATTATGGGATCTTTGAAGATGCCCAGTCACCCAGTACTGTTTATCGTTTTCATCCTAATAAGGTATTGGCCCTGCTCATTGCTCAACTTCCACTTTTGCGATGATATGTATCACTCATATAGGCTGGGTTGTGTGTTCCTGTGAACAGACTGCAGTCCTGGACTCCACTGAGACCACGCTGAGGTCGAGATGCTCAACATGGGGGCTGTGCTGCTGTTACTAATCGGTGTGGCTGATGGTGAGACTTTTATGGAATAACAACTGTTTTAAATCTTTATGCATTTTATCTCATTTAGTCAGCTATAGTTTTAAGTTATAGGTTTAAACATAAGTTGTTGCTTTTCACCATTTAATGGGTTAAACTAATTTAACTTTTATCCCGCATTAATTCTGGATAAATTGAACATGTATTGTTTAATATCATTAATCATTACTCTGCCTTTTGCTTTTTGACTTCCCCACAATGTAACTTCTCCTTTGTTATTGCAAAACACAAAAGTATTACCACATATTATCGAGTGCATTCAGGGTAGAGTAGGGTATTTTCATGACAATAATAGGGAAATAATGTAAATCAAATCCAAAATGTAATGAAATATTAAATGTTTGAACCTTCAACATCTATGAGTATAATGTCCCTCTCTGCAATGACACCCATTGTGTTCAAAATGTCCACCCCTCTTACCGTAATAAGACAGTTATTACAGTAATAGTGAGTGGTGGGCAGTGAGATGTATCTCCTGTATGGTTTTATTCTCCTCTGTAAACCTCCAGGTGTGACGACCTTCTGCGACGCCACACAGCCAGACATCACGACCCCGTGCTTTGGCTCTCTGGGAGGAACTGTGAAGGTCCAGATGCCTACTCAGACCTCACAAGATGATACCTTCAGACTGAAGAAGAACAATGTCACGATTTTATCAGAATGCAACATTCGATGTTCATTTAATGTCAGTACTGGAATATTTACTATAAAGGACATCGACAGGACAGACAATGGTACATACTCAATGGAAGTACATAACACAACTGGAATGCAAGTAGCATTTACAAAATGTTATTTAACTATTGAAGGTGAGTAACTATGTCTTATTTCAGTAGTAGTTATTTAACCAGGGTTACAGATGAGATGGAAACAGCCGGTTTAGCTGCTGTTTCCCTCTCATCATCATTAAGGATTCATCAAGGTCATAAAGGATACTTTAAACATTAACCTCTGACTTCATAGCTCTTATAGAAACACTGTTGGCTCTCAGGCTCCATGTTAATATTATTGTTAATGTCACACACACATATTTATATATATATATATATATATATATATATATATATATTCATGCCGTTTTGCTCTACTTTACTTTTGAAGTGCTTAGGGTGAAGAAAATTCTGTTTATTCTGCTTCTGCCCAATTTGTGTATGTCGGCATTAAATATGTTACGTACAGTAGGCTAAATACTAGTTAGTCTGGGAGTATGGAGCAGGCAGGTACAAGAGGTGGATGCTTCTAATTATAATTGTATGAAGTTACGTTTATATGAGTTAATAACAGAAGGTTTCTGTTCAGTCAAACTGTGACTCACCTCCTCAGTCGGTTTCCCTTAGCCCCGGTCTCCTCTCCCCTCCTGTCCCGGGAGTGTCTGTCCCGGGGACAGCAGAGGGTGTCCTGCTCTGCCGGGGGGGGGGGACTCCACTACAGCTGGAGTCTAGACGGACTCCCGCTGAACGACCCGCGTCTCCCCTCCGGACCCGGTAGCGCTAGTGACGTCACTCTGGAGCCGGGCCGGTCGGGACTGCTCACCTGCTCGGTCCGCAACATCGTGAGCCACGCCGCGGCTAACATCCCCTTGTCTGTGTGTGTCGGTGAGTGACAAACACAACGACGGAAATTAGTAAATGGAGCTTGGATTCAGTAGCATTTGATTCGTCACGTGACCGATCATCATTGTCTCTCATCGGGTTCATTTATGTGAACTGCGCATCTAATGGGTGCACAGAGACAACGATACCTTTTTCAGCCAGTCGGAAGCTATAGGCGTCAACAGGGGCGGAGTGGGGCACTAATAGCCACCGGGAGAATCCTCCCCGGTCCGGCCCCACCCCCCCACCCCCCTTATTTATATATTTTTTCAGTAATAAAAAAAAAATTGGTAAAAATTAATGATATAATTATAATTAAGAAATTAAAAATGGGTAAAATAGGTCACAGTTCTGCTCTGTGCGGAAGAGAATTGGCGCTCCGAGAATTGGCGCACTTCCTTACAAGACCAGTAACCATAGCAACGCCGGTAAACAAAAGCACTCCGGATGGCCGTAGTGCTCCCCGCACCACAGCCATCCGGAGGCGCAGAGCTTTTGGCCGTGATATTATCTATACAATTATATTATACTATTATATAATATAGAACGTTATAAGACGCTGTCACCTAGTGTGAGAGGAGAGTTGACGGAGTGACCTAGTTTCAAAGTTTATACCATTTATGCTCGGTAATACCGGTGTAACGTGTTGACACGACTAGACGACTACTACTACATGTTCCAAATCTGTTAACGTATTCTCCATCCATTAAAAGAGAAAGATCAGTTAAGTCATTAATTCGTCTGAAATATACCAGCCAGCACATACACATTTGACTAGCAGCTTGTGCTAGCTCCCGCCTAGCAATAACGTCAATGGTGGAGCTCTGGCTAATTCACCTGCACAACTCTTTAATGCCTGATTTCAGCACTTATTAGATGCATCCCCCTCCAGCATCCGCTTCTTCTTTATTCTGGCCTTTTCAGCCCCTCCTTTCTCTTTTCTCTTCTTGCCTTCCATGAGTGCCACAACAAGCAAAAGCAAGCAACCACGAACTTGCTCGCCTTCTCTGTCTGACGCGTCTTTAGGGCTATCCCCCTACATTTCCGAAAATGGACTTGACCTGCAAGCTGTTTATTGGATAAACGCATTTCCCAATCCCAGGAGTCTTTGCTCCATTACGTCAATTCAAGAACAAACATATTAAAGTAAACTGTAGTTCGTATTATTTATTCATGGCCATGAAAGTTCTGTAACGCCTGAATAATGAAGAATTAAATGAAGTAAAAAAAAAAAAAAAACATGAATGAGACATAGAGAGTAAGCAAGTGGTATAAATATTGGTTGTATGTTCTTGATTCATATATTGTTTATTTCGGGGATTTTCACGGCGTCTTGGCGGGGAATAAATTATGCTCAGGGCCGGCTTGCAGACGCCTCGCGGCCGCAACTGTGGGCCGGTCCAACTGACTTCGCAGGCTGCTACACAATTGTGGGCCGGTCCACCTGAACTCGCTGGCTGGCCGGCCGACCGGGAAATCTCCCGATCGTCCCGACGGCCACTCCGCCTCTGGGCGTCAATATGAATGGAAAGTAGATCTATATATTTATGTATGCATATATGATATCCATGTATTCATAAATGTTTGTCCTCTGTGCCATACTTTCCTTAGTCCCAGGGCTCATCCCGTTCATCGTTCGTCCTCTGACGGTGGTGCTGCTGCTCCTAGCAGCATTGGGAGTCTACTGGGCACTAAAGAAGAAGAAAACCTCCAGCCCTCGAGGTACCAAGTGTCTCTTTGGGTCAACTGTTCAACACAAGCTTTACTTCCCGTGCTGTTTTCTCATTTTCTAATGTTCTGTTTGTTCAGACATCGCGCTGTCCTCCATGGCGGTAGATGATGATGTGCCGTACGTTAACGTCTCCGGGGCGACCGGGAGGTCAGGGGGAGGGGGAGGTGGAGTACGGGGCGGTCAGGGTGGCTCCAGGCCCCAGGCGGACGCGGGAGACCAATGTGGGCGAGCTAGTGCGCGCTCAGCCCCGGAGGACGAGGCCCTGAGAGCTGTCACCACCCAGAAGGACGCGTAGACAGCGCTTTAGCCAGAGAGCCATCAGCCCACTGACATTAGACCTGCCAGGGACACTTCTCTCTCTGCATCTCAAAGGCCACTTCGTTTGAAAATGTGAATGTTTATTCGGCCGTGGTTATGTTCATATTTATGTTCATAAAGCCGTTTACATGTAGTTTAAACCGTGTAGTAGTCAAATCTCAACTCTTATTTTTATTATTAATAGTATCTATTTTTTCCTCTGTTGTTGTCCAAGGTGGCTTCCTGGGTCAAGGATAGAAACCGATCCAATCAAATAATTGTGATAGCTTGATCTCTGAAAGCAGTATTTTGCATGTGTAACTCTTAACATATAACTACTATTTTTTTTATACTATACTGAATGTGTAACTTTATTTCATTATTTTTTACACTATTATGTATGTGTAACTGGCTTGGATGCATGTCTGTATGAAATATACTATTTTTTTAAAGAGTAGGCCTACTTCATCTTTTGTGTTCTATAAACATTCTTAAGGTTCCAGACATGTAAATTGAAGCACTTACACACGGTAGGCTATAAACACACACACACACACACACACACACACACACACACACACACACACACACACACACACACACACACACACACACACACACACACACACACTTTAATGGCACTTTTATTCATTTTACCCTTGTTTTACTGTTTCAAAATCCAGTTGACATCTTACCATACCGAGGAGATAATTTACAACAAAAAAATAGATTTTAGGTTTGAGTCTTCATATTTCTAGATAAGGCTCTAGTGTAAATGTTCAACCCGGTATCACGCAAAAGCGGGAAATAGATATGTTGGTCTACCTCACAAGGCGTGTTCAGTGCCACGCTTTGCATGACCAAAGCGTGAGGAGAAGACGCTTTCTTCCGCTCATCTAAATGAATGGAGGAATAGCACCAACAGGGGGCGAGACGTTCTCCCAGCATTTGGTGAAATTCTTAATACCTTATTCTAGGGCCTAACTGGGACCCCCGCACCGAAACTTGGCCCGGTCGGACCCCGAGGGCAGGGAGGGGGGGGGGGGTCTGAGGTTTCAGGTTATGGTTAGGGCCGGCTTCGGCTTCTTCCCAGAGACCCACAATTAATTATATATACCACTGGGAAGTGCCAACCAATCTCCATATCCATATGGGGAGGGGGAGGGGGGGGTTGCTTGTGGACAGTAGGGGTGTACACTAGGCAAAAATAGGAAGCAAACTCAGGAACCCATTGGCCCGAAGGGCCGTTTGTCCGACTCTTCAAAAAGGAGGCGCATTAGGCCGACGGTTCAATTTGCCGAATAGGCCTACTGTCGTCTAGTTTTTCTCGGATCGGAGTGTAGGAGAGCGGGACCACTGCTGGGCCTGCCTAAGTTAAACAAAGACCACTCAATCCGTGGTTTACTGGTTGCAAAGCTGATTAGTTTAATTCTGGTTGTACAACACAAAATATGTTCTCTCTAAACAGGTTCGAATAAAATGCGGCGGGTTACAACCCAGCGCTGAGTTCCGTGGCGGACAACCTCTCCTCGCGTAGGATGGCCGTGTAAATCGCGCCGAGCCGAAGCTGGCGTGTGCTTCTTAGGGTGCACTCACACTAGGCCATCTGGCCATCAAATCTGCCAGTGTGAGTGTGGCCAGTCTGGCCAGGCCGGGCCAATTTGGCCACTTGGGAGAGGTGTGCTGCTACGGCATGGGCCGCTACGGTACAGATGCTAATGAGCCGACACGCGCACACGCACGGCTACGCAACCTGAGCTGGATGATGTGTAGTCCATGCGACGACCACGGACATAATAAAGACAACGAGCCTTCTTTCCCATTAAACGGTAAACATCGCGTCAAGCGGTTCAACTGTTATTATGCTATTATGGTCCATGCAGCGGACGCTTGGTGATGACGTGTTACGACGTGATGACGTATGTACAAGAGCCTTCCGTGGCCAGGCCACAGCTGCAACGGCCACGGCCAGATGGCCTAGTGTGAGTGCAGGCCAGAGAAGACAATGGGGCCATTTGAGCACGGTTAGGTGTGAAAACGGCCACACGGCCACGGCCAGATGGCCTAGTGTGAGTGCACCCTAATAGGGTGCACTCACACTATCATTCAAGTTGAATGATAATGCATGAATTTATTATTTATTAGGCCATAGTATGTATTAAAAGGGGGGGGGCGGGGCAAACAAGTCTTTTGGCCATGGATCCAGATCTGAATTTATGTATTGTATAGCCTCATTGGTTGTGCTTTCTTCAGGCGCCTCCACAGCGCTACGCGCGTATACTGTAGGTAGGCTTATAACACGATATTATATGTTGAAATGCGAAAACGTACACAGTCAACGTATGCTTTTGGCGACTGGGTTGGCTCTCAGATATATACGACGGAGTATTAGGGCCACACATTAAGAAAAAATATTTTTTTTTATTTTTTTTTAAAATCGACACGTCGACTTTAAAGTCAACACGTCGACATTAAACTCGAAATGTCGACAATAAAGTTGAAATGTCATGTCGACTCTAATCTCGACATGTCGAGATTAAACTCGAAATGTCGAGAATAAAGTTGAAATATTATGTTGACTTTGATCTTGATTTGTCGACTTTAAAGTCGACATTAAACTCGAAACGTCAAGGATACAGTTGAAATTAGTTGGGAGAGATAGCAACCGCTCCGCAGGGCCTGCACTGAATCCAATCCGCTTGTGTGGATAATTTGGTAAAATTGTATTTCAGAATCGGGTTCAACAATAAAGAGATCCTCGCTGTTTTAGCGCAGAGCCACAGTGTGTGTAAGGACGCTGAAAAAGTTGGGCGGATAAAATCGTCTGTTCAGGAGGAGGACCTGAACAGACGTGTTAATTTACTAGTCGACGTGTCAACTTTAAAGGCACCCAGTGCAACTTTATGTAAACATTCAATGAAAAATAAACATTCAATTTCTAGTCTTTTTTACACTTAGTAAGTTTCAATAACTCCATACCATTACATATCGACATTCAAGGAGCAAAGATGAGACGTCGTTGTGTGGTGAGAACTGATAGAAAATCGTAAACAACAACAATCGCCGGTGGGGAGAAGCCATTTTTCCATTGACTGGAAGCCTGCTTTATTTATTGTAGGTTACAAAAAATAAAGAAAATGGCGGCATTGTTGTTATCGATTTTCTATCAGTTCTCACCACACAACGACGTCTCATCTTTGCTGCTTGAATGTCGGTATGTAATGGTATGGAGTTATTGAAACTTACTACGTGTAAAAACTAGAAATTGAATGTTTATTTTTAAGCCTCGAAAGTTGCACTGGGTGCCTTTAATCTCGTCACGGCAAAAATAAAAAAATTATTCATGTGTGGCCCTATACTCTGTCGTAGATATACGTGTTTCCAACAAGATGATATCATTAAAAGTTACATAAAGTAACGCAAGGCCGGATTATCCATATATACAGTCGGGCGAGTGCCCTGGGGCACCAGCCAAATTGAGCCAATGGGGGGCACCAAATGATCAGGACAATGACTAAAGCCTTAACCTATTTTTGTTATATTTTAAATATTTTATATCGGCATAATATACTAGTAGAGATAAAAAAAAACATACAAAATGATCCACTGATAGGATTATTAATAAAAAAAATAACTGTTATTTGGGTGTAGGGCCCCCCTCCCCCCATCATGGACGAGTCCATAATAACGCAGCGGCAGTGGCGCGGAATTATATGTAAACAAAAAATTCAAAAATGGACCGGAGAGATCACCATGAGACGCAGCGGGGGAGAAAGAGAAAAGCGTTCGCAGATGAGTCAACGGAGAATGATACAGTGCTTACCGGGAGTGATCAGTTCAAAGTGGAATGCTACACTGTGATCATTGACAGGTTGCTGTCATGTCTAGCGAAGCGCACTGACGCATACAGGGAGCTAAACGGCCTGTTTGGTGTGTTGTTCGATACGGACATTGACAGTGATAGTGGCCCTCATTTATCAAACGAACGTAGAAATGAGCGCAAATCTGAACGCATGATTCATCTTACGATAGGACCCACGTGAGATTTACGAAACCTTCGTATCACACCAATCCCAGCGTACGAAGGATCTTGGTGTTGATAAATACGGCGGCTGAGATCGATACGTAACACGCCCATATAAAAGCACGTCTTCAGAAGTCTCGCCCCTAACTTTTACGACATGGAGAAACGTCCAACGGTAAAATAGAGGTATTTTTCCGAGACCAAAATGGAGACGCTCGGGTCACTGGTGGATGCGAACCGTCTGGTTTTATTTGGTATATAGCTGGCCTTTAATGGCCTATAGCTGGCATTAAAGGCCAGCAAAATAATGCTATATGGAAGGAAATAACTGTTGCAGTGAATAGTGTTTCCAATGTTCGTCGGGCTACGGAAGAGGTTTGTTAATTAAATTAATTAAATAATAAATTAAATGTACAACTTCTGTTATCCAGCTTAAAACATTTCACATATATGCTATTGTTTGCATTCCGTTAAAGTTATTTAATTCCGAATAAGGTGAAGAAGAAATGGTCCGACATGAAGCTCAGCACCAAAAAAATCGTGTTGCGGCTGTGAAGCCGGCCAAGCAAGAAACGGGAGGAGGCCGGTGCAGTGCGACTGCAGCGTAACTCCCCGAGATGACTCTGACCATGTAGTGCGCCCTGATGTAGACGATGCCCAACGTTGCTATTTTGGAAAATAAAAGAATCGTGCGTGCCCCCAGGCCATCGGGCTACCATGTTCAGGATTGACATTCTGGCATCGCAAATAATCGGAACATTAACTGAATGGTAGCTTTTGCGGTTGATGTACGCGTAATCATTAATATATGGTTCATACGCACATGGGTACAATCAACCGCACCAATCACATTTGGAAACCTAGCAATAGCATACAAATCCCGTTTGATTCCAGTTTGCTGATCGTTATTATATGGGAATTTAATATAACGTTCGGAGAGGGACATTATAGCTGCCAAAACTGCTGGCATGGTTCGGCTAATACTTGGCTGGGAAATGGCAGACCTGTCCCCGATCTCCCGCTGCAAGATCCCGGTGGCCAAAAATCCCAAGGTAGAGCAAACCTGCACAGGTATTGCGTTTGATCGCCTAGTTTCTTGCCTTAACTGTGGCTCCAAAGCATTGCATAGCTCCATCAGGAGATGCCTTGGGAGACGAAAACGACTCAAGAGCCATTCATCTGTCGTACGCTCGTTTGATAAATGAGGGCCAGTGTGCGTAAACGTGCAGCTGCGCTCTCCTCCACATATCCAGACGATCTTGACAACAGCTTTAGCGATGAACTACTTCAGTTCAAAAACTTTGTGCGGGAGGAGGCAACCCGTTCACCTGAGGAGATGCTTCAAATAAAATAAATAAAATTCAGAAAAAAACAGACAACTTTCCCCGGCGTGTTCGTTGCACTTAACCGTACGTCCACACCAGGCTCACAAAGTTTCGCTGCGAATATTTCTGTTCGCTTTGGTCGCTCAAGTCGCTCATTACGTACAATTCAATTATGCAGACGCATTTAAAGGAGCCATCTGCTTTTAGTACAGACAGCCATATCAAAGAGTGAACTCCCATACACTTTGGCCATATTGCCGAGACGGTTTTGCTTGTTGGATAAAGTGCTTCGACAACAGTGATTCCCCCCAATATAAAAAAACTCCTAAAATGTAGGCTAATTACAACCGAGAACAAAAAACCCTGCGTGCTGTAGTAGGCTAGTTAAAATATGTTTCACTGATCTGCATCTGCACTCATTCGTCGCACTCAAAACAAATAGACATTGGCGCACATGGCTAATTTGCATACGAGCACAGGACTGGTTGGCTCCGCAAAGCAAATAATGGAACATATCTATCTATCTATCTATCAACGCGTGTCTATTTTTAATGTGATGTATTGTGTGTATGTCCAGTCAGACTTGTTCTGTGTGGTCTTGTAGGCTATGTCCTGTGTGGGCCGAACCACCTAAATGGATTCCCGACGATTTGTGTCGTTTGGTATTAATAAAGACTTGACTAGGCTATATATATCTATCTAGACTATTTAATTAAGAATTATTCACCTCAGGCTCCGTGAATAGTGGGGAATAGAGGGATAAAAGACAAGAGATATATTGTCATTTATCCCTCGTCTTGTCGATTAGTTTGTTTATGTGACGATTTCAAAAACTTTTTGGGTTTTGTTTAAAGCATGCTACACGCGATTGGTTGGTTAGATTGGTGGCATGGAAAGCAAATGAAAATGATTCCCGCTTAAATACGAACGTTCTAGATGTATAAATACTCCCGCTTATCATCACTTGGTATCCAAACCACTATGGTGTTTCGATCTCTGATCTGAAGAAGGGTTGGTTCGTACAACACCGGGTGCCCAGTTACAGCCGCGATTAATACTTCAGCCGACATTTTTTTCAGTGAGTGAATAAAGGTAGGTAGGAACCAAAGTGCCTGCCGGTGTTCCCTGGGATCCACGCAAGCGAAGAGCGTCTACATTCCGATTGGCTGTCAGTGTTTGGCCGCTGAAGCGCATCATAGTCATTTGCATAAAGTTAAAACGTTTTCAACTTTTTTTTGACGCTCTGGTCGCTCAACTTTGGCCGCTGGTAGCGTTGGTCGCTTTGGTCGCTTTGGTCGCTCTTGCCCATAGAAAGTGAATGACTTCCGGCGATTTGGTCGCTCAATTCGCTTCTGGTGTGGACGGACAGTGTCTAACCCTGCCAGTTACTAACTGTGAGGGAGAGAGATCCTTCTCTCAACTAAAAAGGGTTAAAAACGAACTAAGGACAACCATGGGACAGAAGCGTCTGTCTGCCCTCTCCCTGATGGCCATTGAATCGGAACTGGTTAAACAAACGGACTTTGAGGATCTGCTGAACGACTTTGCCAGCAGGAAAGTGAGAAAGAAGTTATAAAGGTAAGGCCTATTTACCATTATTTCTATCTGCTTTTTTGCTGCCATTTGACGCTGGGGTTGTGTTGCGCTATCTGCTGCTGTGACGTCACAAAGGTGTGGGGATTGCACTGTTCATTTCAGTAGGCGGTGTATTACTGCTGATAAAAAAAAACAGTTTCTTATTCTTATGTGTGTGCAACAGTTGTTATTGGGTTTATGGTTTTGCATTTCCTCTGGTCATTTATGATGGAAATATTCATATTCATCATTACGTTGTATGGTGATGGGGGTTGCATTCTGATTTGAGCATCAGTGTAAGTCAGTTTCAGGATTTTTGGTTGGATCTAAATTTTTATGTAGTATGTGTGGTGAGTCTGTTTACTTTCTTGTAAATCTGTGGCCTTTATGCCATAGTGAATTTCATTTTTTTTGTGTAAAGCTGACGGACACAGGGGCACTTCATGTGAAGTCACCCTAGGGCACCCTAAGGGGTTAATCCGGGCCTGAAGTAACGGTTTAATAACACAACCGCAGGAAACAGATGAGCTGCTAGTTTAGCGAAAGCAGCGGATCGCAACCTGACGTCGTTGAAACATGCGAGCGAGCCGATAAAATCGTCCTAACAACTATAAAACTAAAGATCAGACCCAATCACTGACTGAAGATTATGCAAGTAAAAAGTATATTTCTCACTAGAAACTTCATCAGAAACACGTTTAATGGTGAATCGGTCCTAAAATATTGCATTTCCCATTCAGATAAAGATTAATAAAGATCATACACATTCACTTAGGCCTACTGAAGATTATGCAAGGAAAAAGTATATTTCTCGCTAGAAATGTCATTAAAAAAACGTTTAATAGTGCATCTGTCCCAAAATATTGCATTTTCCATTCAGATAATAAAGATTAATATAGGCTGCGTAACAATTTCACCAAATGCTGGGAGAACGTCTCGCTGGTTCCTTCAAGTACATAAAACAATTCTACGGAAAACTGAAAGTTGTGTGTGGATCTGAAGGCATTTGCGTGTGGATCAGCAAGGCGGAAAATGAGTGCCAAAAGTCACGTGACAAACAAATGTCCTGCGATTTACAGTACACAACAGCGTGTGGCGCTGTTGAGTCAGTTCAAGGCCGCCAGGACGATCTTTTTTTCGCCCCAAAATCTTTATTTAATGCCGGCCAACAGGAGCTACCTTGTGTGGATTCGACCTGCCGCCCCTTTGACTCGGAATCGCACGACACGGATGATAACAATAATAGAAAATTATATAGCACTTAATAGAGTGGCGAAGTCACGCCCCTTCCGGTAGGGCTCATGGGACCTATGAGATCGAAAAATATGAATGGGTGTCAATGGAGAGAAAATAATTATTTTCTGGTCCCGGTCTTTATATGCCCTGGATTACACATGTTGTTTGTGGATTTAAAGGATAATTTTTCATGCAAAGAGTTCGACCGTTTATTGTGCAATTGTTCAGATAAAGGCTGTAGAGAAAACACAAGGAGAAAGACTACACGGCTCGTATGTCACGTCACGCTCCCTGTGACTGGCGTGGAGAAGACCGACAATCTTCCCATCGGCATAACTGAAACTCTGCACGTGCCCCGACTTATAATGGTTTTCACCTCTTTCGATGCTTTTATCCTCCCCTTGGAAAAAGCGGTGAAGTGGGGCAGAGAGATCGCCATCTCTGTGCCGAGTTCCAAGGGCGGGTGTGGTGACGTATATCATATGCGTCGAGAGCAGCGAAGAGCTGTAGTTCACAAAGCGGCCTCACATAAAACCTAAAATTATCAAACTTCTTCACGAACATTTTTAGTTTTCTTTGCATGAAAAATTATCATTTAAATCCACAAACAACATATGTGTAATCCAGGGCATATAAAGACTGGGACCAGAAAATAATTATTTTCTCTCCATTGACACCCATTCATATTTTTCGATCTCATAGGTCCCATGAGCCCTACCGGAAGGGGCGTGACTTCGCCACTCTATATGGTACTCTAATGCCGCTTTTCCACTGCATGGTACCAGCTCGACACGACTCGACACGACTCGACTCAGCTCGCATTTTTTGCGTTTCCACCGCGGTACCATGGTATCTGGTACCTGAAGTGGCTGCTTTTTCTAGTACCTACTCGCTCTAGGTTCCAAGCGAGCTGAGCCGATGCTAAAAGGTGACGTCGGCAGACGGCCGGCGACTGATTGGCCAGAGAGTGTGACGAAGTCACGAGAGCGACATGGCAACCATGCTGGTAACATCCATAGCAGCGCCGCAGCCAACATGTTCCACTTCTCCAACTTCTTCAACATGCCAGCTAATAATAGTAATGCGATCGATGTCCTCCATTGTTGTTATGTGGGTTCTGTCCATGTGTGGGTTGCGTATGTGTTGTTTGCGTCGCGTACACAAATACGTCACGGCCCTTTCGCGCAGCCGACCCCGCCCACGTCCAGGAGGTACTATTTGCGGTGGAAAAGCACCCGTGCTGCTACCGTGTCGAGTCGTGTCGCGTCGAGTCGTGTCGAGTCGAGCTACATGTGTGGTGGAAAAGCGGCATTAGACGCTTTGTATATTGCCCTATCAAAACTATGCAAGACAGACTAGGAATAAAAGAAAAACAGAGGTTAAACATGACGAATAAGGTGGGAGTTAGGTGGGGAAGGCTAGTGTAAAGAGGTATGTTTTGAGTGCAGATTTGAAAGAAGAGAGGGTTGGAGAGACTTTGATGTGGGAGGGGAGTGAATTCCAAAGGGTGGGGGCAGCAACTGAGAAGGCCCGATCACCCCAAGTCCGGCACTCCGTCCGTGGTTGTGTGCGTTTCCCTTTTATCGTATGTTTTTATGTAAATAAAATACAAAGTGACTAGCAGTGCAACACCAAGGATGGTAGGTAAGACATTTAATCATTCAAGATCAAACCAACATGTCCACACCAAGGTGCAGAACCAACGTCGTTCATATCAAACCTCCCAATAGAGCTCTGCAAAACTCCACACTGCATACTCTTCTACAATGACAAGCAGCATCTTATTTAGATTAAAATTAGGTACAAACATAAAGCATGCAACGTTCAACACCAATAAAAACATGCACAACATAAAACCAAAGCATTTTTTTCTTCGAACATAAATAAAAAGGGGAACGCCCTGCGATGGTCAAGATAAGTGTTGAACACGTCCCGTTGGGCGCGTTCACCAAGCCTGTTTCGGCACGCCCTCCGTGCCCGGCCAGAGGGCCGCAAGGGCCCGCCCGGCCACCAACTGGTTCACCTCCCGCCACGTGTCCTCGTGGGTGACCCCCCTCCGGACCGTCAGCCAGCCCTTCAAGGGCTGGGGCAGGTGGGGCAGCTGCACGCTGTAGGACACGCAGACGTGCCACGGCCCCGAGGTGGTACACTCCAGGTTAAAGTCCAGCCTGGTGCCGCACGTCCGCTGGAGCAGCGCGACGAGGCACGGCTTCTGGGGGAGCGGGGACGACCAGGACGGGGCGGGACGGGGGGGTAGAGGGCCAGGGGCCCCCGGGGCCTTGTTGAAGGTCTCGGTGGTTGGTAGGGGGGGCTGAAGGCGGGGGGGCTGAAGGCGGGGGTTCTGAGAGCGCGGGGGCCCCTCTCCATGCGGGAGGGGTCTCCTGACCTTGGTCGAGGAATAGTGCCACCTGACGGAGACCGTCAGGGAGCAATGCTTCTTGAAACCTGGAAAGGACATTGCATGTTGAGAAAGGACGCTGTACATCTTGTCCACTTATTCAGGCTCTAGGCATGTGCCTAGGGCATAAATAGGGGTTTAATGTACCGCATACAGGCGAACCATTTGACTGATAAATGACAACGATAATGTTCCAATATTAGAACACTGTTACCCTCTGGAACACAGGGTTGACCCGCCGGGCTACGCACCTTCTCTGATCACCTTCTTGGCCATGGCGGCGGCATGGTGGGATTCATAGACCACCAAAGCAGACACGCCCTTGATGTCCTTCCCCGACTTCAGGGACACGCTCTCCACGCCGCCGCTCAGCGCCCTCAGCACCTGGTGGAGAAGCGACGTGAACACTGAGCCGCTGCACGACACCGAGTCACGCAACACAGATGGAATGACTAAATCCTTGGTCCGAATATGCAGCATAATGACCAATAACAAATGTGGCATTTTAGAACTAGGAACAATTTAATCTTTTCAGTAAATATTGCATACAATATCAAATATAGCATATAGTCACCAATGTGAGAAGAGTCTTCCTATGGGTTCAGTACACGTTGTGTTGCATTACAAATCAAATCCCCCTGTGGTTCCAACCCTCCCAGGAGAGGCATCACATCACTGTTCAATCACCAGCTGACCTATTGTAAACCACGTCAGCCAATCAGAAGTTTGCATGCGATGGCTCGTGATGGTATCCTCCTTTTAAGAGGCCTTCCGTATATTAGCAGGCCACACTGCGCGGGGCCTCTATGACGTCACGATGCTCTCTTAGCTGCCGCGGCTGTCGCCGTCCGGCTCAAACCCCGCCCTACCGTAAGGGTACCGTCGGCGGAGGATATGCGAGCCGTACTTAATCGTACCACACCACTCGGTGGAAACGCGCCAATGGGTCGTTCCCCTAGACCAGTGGTTCTCAACCTTTTTTGAGCAAACCCCCCCCCCCCCCCCCATAAAAAAAAATGAGCGAGCGAGCGAGTGAGAGAGAGAGCGAGATCTATTCGCCAAGAAAGAAGAGTTGAGGAAGAAATGGTTGGATTGAACTGTTAACCCGCGAACTTGGGTTATGTTTGTCAGCGTTACTATAGAGATCATGACGATACCGTAACGGGAGTCCGGGCGTGTGCAGGACCGAACCGCGCTGTATCATCACTGTTCCACTGCGCAAAGACAGTAAAAAGTAGCTGAGACGGTAGAGGGGTTAGAAACCAATAAATGAAAATAGGCTATTTATTTTCTGGTAGCCTATTTTTTCACCCCAAAAAAATAAAACAATGAAAGTTTAAAATCCCCCCAAAAAAATGGAATCACGTTCCCAGCGCCCCCCCTAGGTTGTGCGAAAGCCCCCCAGGGGGCGGTACCGCCCCCGTTGAGAAACCATGCCCTAGACCTACCTGTAGCACGTACGGCTGTTCGCTGGTGACGGGCAGCTCTCCCACACACAGCTGCTTCTTCTGGGTGCTAAGGCAGACGCCGAGCTGCCTGGCGGGCCCCAGCCGATGGCCGTGCAGCCGGCGCACTGCGGCGGCGGCCTCGCCGGCGCTCCCGTACGTGGCGTAGGCAAAGCCGCGGTTCCAGCCGCTGAAGTTCATCATGAGGCGGAACTCCCAGAGCCGGCCGACGGAACTGAACAGGGGGATCAGAAGGTCCTCAAACACATCCTCGGGCAACTGGCTGATGAACACCTCACAGCCGTCGCCCGGGGCCGGCCCTTCCCACCCTGCGCATTGAGGGGGTATAAGGGGTCAGTGCGGGAAGGGCAGGGCCGGAAGCACGAAACAAACATTCCCCATGCCTTTTATAGCTTCCTGCAAGATTTCTTCAAGTAGTAAAACGATTATAAATGCTACTCTGCGGTGCCGTTAAAGTAGCATTTATAATAATTTACTACTTCAACGGCACCGACAATGCAAAACCCAAGTGGAATCTAGATGGAAAAAGTGTGCGGGTCAAAACGTGAGCGGCTTTTACTTCTTCGCCACCTACAGAGTTCGTTATGTACAATTAGGGTTGCCGCGGTGTGGACAATTTCACACCGAGTAATACACTTGTGTCAACACCGGTATTACCGAGTATAAACGGTATCAACTTTTAAACTAAGTCAACGCCATCTTCTCCGTCAACTCTCCACTCACACTCGGTGACAGCGTCTGGCCCGCTGGGCACACTCCTCTGTCACCATGGGGTCCATTTTAGCCGCTACGCTGACGACACACCAAACCCTACGTCTACGTCTCCACCAAACCCACCGCTGCCACCCCCCCCCACCGCCACCACCACCCCCCCCCACCTCCCTCATCACGTGCCTGGAACGTGATCAATTTCTATGCTTGTAATTTATATTGTTACGGAGCACCTAGTCTGGCTGAACGGAAGTGGACAGCGTCTATTGCCTAGCGTCGGATTTGGCCGCGACTCCTCCCCTTCCGGTTGCTGGCGTTCCCGTATTGTGCTCCCCCTCAAACTCGGAAACTAGGCAGCATGGCGAGTTTTGAAGAGGACTTTGACGGCGCTGTAAAGTTGGCATGCTTGGCTCTTTCCGTCGAAAATTGCAAAGAACTGCAAAAGATTTGCTTACAGCATTTGCTGAGGAAGAAAGATGTTCTATTTTGCATGGACACCGCTGCTGCTTCCCGGGCTTAGCCCCGCCCTAGACGATTGTGATTGGTTTAAAGGCACCCAGTGCAACTTTATGTAAACATTCAATGAAAAATAAACATTCAATTTCTAGTCTTTTTTACACATAGTAAGTTTCAATAACTCCATACCATTACATATCGACATTCAAGGAGCAAAGATGAGACGTCGTTGTGTGGTGAGAACTGATAGAAAATCGTAAACAACAACAATCGCCGGTGGGGAGAAGCCATTTTTCCATTGACTGGAAGCCTGCTTTATTTATTGTAGGTTACAAAAAATAAAGAAAATGGCGGCATTGTTGTTGTTATCGATGTCTCATCTTGTCTCATCACAACGACGTCTCATCTTTGCTGCTTGAATGTCGGCATGTAATGGTATGGAGTTATTGAAACTTACTACGTGTAAAAAAGACGAGAAATTGAATGTTTATTTTTAAGCCTCGAAAGTTGCACTGGGTGCCTTTAAAGAAATAAAAACAGGCCCGCCCAGTTTCCCCACGGATAGACGGCTCGAGGTTGCGTGGCTCCAGACCATTCTACTTGCTGTAGTTTGGTCTGGCTTTGCGAGACTACGGAGCACCTGGAACCAAATAATTTCCCCCCGGGGATCAATTCTGTTATATAATAATTATATAAAATATAACGTTAATTAGTTTAATGTTATATTGTTCGTGTTAATGAAATTGAACTTTGACAATAAAGTTAAAACTTTTAAATAGTCCCAACTTTATTTTAATATAAAAAAAAATTATACCGTTGTCATTGAATAGCCTATGTAATTTGCTGCAACTGCCGCTTCCGCTCTCTGACTTTCTGAAAAAAATCTAACGCGCAATAAATCTTGGGATACGTTGGGCCGTGAAGGATACATCGGGTTTATCTTTCAAATCCGGGAAAAGAAGGCTGCATTTGTCGGCCGCATTTGAAGGAGCCTTCGAAATGGGACAGCCCCGCGATGGGACGCGTCGCAGTGACACAATCGCCCTTCGAATGCACCCTTCGAATGATGCGTCCCCTGCATTGAGACACAGCCACTGAATGTCGATCGTTCAACCGCATGTCCCTCTGAACACGCGCTCATTGGCAAAAAAGTAACAAGTGAACTTGTGACCCCTCCCACGTGACCAGCACCCGTCCGGTAGAAAGTGATACAATGTTACGGAGGCGGGTCACGAGCGGGCCAAATTCATTAAAGAATTCATAAATAAATGATGCAATTTAAAAATATAATTGAAAATGCAGTTTAAAAAGAGAGAAAGAACTGGATTCACAAATTGGATTAAGAATACAGATTTTAATCAGACATTTAAAACGGCGATTTCCTTGACATTTGCATTTCCCCGCTGCTTTTCCTTTTCTTATTAGCTTTTCGAGTTTGCCATGGGATGTAACAAGCTCTCTGATTGGCTAGAGAGCCGCACCCGCCTAAACACTTTAAATGCAGCTGGCAAATAACTTATCTTCTTAAAAGGGTCTTCTTGGCGCCTAAACACAACATCCAATTTGTTAATCCAGTTATTTATTTCCCTTTTTAAACTGCATTTTCAAATATATATTTTTAATTGCATCATTTATTTATGAATTCATTAATGAATTCATTTAATGAGCTACTTATTGATGGATTAATATTTCATTTGTAAAAGAAAATTATAATTCCTCTTTTTATTGCCCATTAAAATATCAAATAATAAATTACTTTGTATTTCTTTATTGCTATTTACGTGACACTTGTGGTCCTCCATACACAATGTTCCATCCATGTAAACAAAAGTTAAGCTTTGGCTCACCGTCAGGGGGTCCGCCGTACCTCCTCTGCCCGTTCACTTGGGAGAGGCTGATATGGTTCTCGTTTCGCCATGCTTCCAAGGCCTGCAGCCGAGCAGGGTTTACCATCTGGACACAGTTTCGCAACATCCTTGTTTACCAAGGGGATCGATAATAACCCCTTTGTTGGACAAACACCCGCGCACTCTATTTCACAAACAAACAGCATGCATGAATTTAAACAAAATAGCGGCGCTTACAGGACAACCAAATCCATGTCGAAGCGAAGCTACAAGAAAGTCGAGGTGAGTTTCGTTCAGGGCCTCGACCTTCCACTTAGTTTTGATTTACGCTCGTTTTTGGTTAAAAATCAATAAAAAAAGCAATGCTAAAGTGAGGAAACCGAATGGTATTACCTTAATCTGCGGGAGCGAAAGAATCAAATCCACGACGCCCGCGTAGGCCTAATTGACTTCCCGCTAATGCGACACCTCATTTGTCAGTTTTAGGGGGCAGGAAAAATCCATGTATGGTTCGTTCTTTGAATATTCCGATTTAAAAGAAAATCAGAAAAAAACATTAACAGATTCGTTTTTTTTTTTTTTTTTTGGTTTTGAAGCTGAAAATGGCTAAAGTAATCTAGCCTACAACTAAACGGTATTTTTTTGTTTTTAAAATAAAAATAGAAACTGAATAATCCAGTTGCTTGTTTTGTTTGCGTGATATTTTGATAAAACCGCAATGAATGCCGGGAAAGGGCTCGCTTTGAGAGAAACTGGGTTATATGATAGGATATAGAGTAGAAAGAAGGTGTGAATGAGTGATTGTTTGGATATTTTTGTTTTGATTCATTAACAGGATCAGAAGAGGGCGGTAATGCACCAAGTTGTGGATGCCAACCGCCGTAAAACCCCAAGAAGAAGAAGAAGAAGAAGAAGAAGGAAAGGGCTCGCGGATTAAAATACATATAAAGACGTTTCAAACGTTAAATCGAGTCTCTCGCATTCTACAATGGCCAGCATTATTGTTTTCCGTGGGAGCCGTAGTCTGCGAGTGGACGATCTGAAACTAAATCGGAAACTAGATTTCTTCTTCGAAGGTTGTGCTCCACACAGAACCTCCTCACCGTCATAACAGAGAACTTCGGAGCACCAGATTGCTTTTTAGAGCGGTACTGATCATGGATATATACTAGATGCCCTACGGCGGCGTCTAGAACGTCACTCTGGGCCGCCATCTTACCACAGTAAAGCTTTCCGGTGGAATCCATTGTAGCGGACGTAAGTCTGTGATCTGCACAAACGCTAATACTCTTATCTCGCTGAAATCTTGACGGATTTACAAACGGTTTGGTTTCTTAAAAACGTTATTAACGTGGTTATAATTCTGGATGCTTGAACATGTTTAAATTGTAACTTTTCTCTTTGAAAAACGACTTAATCGTGCAGTTTAGTTGTGTATCACGGGTAGGCTACTAGCTACCCAGTAATTTTACATCGATGGGAGAGGCAGAATTGCTATAATAATCAATATAATTTAAGTTGAACATGATTACACTGAAGTTGCACATGATTTCCAATCGGGTTTGTTTGTCTTACATTATGAATTCTACAGGAAATTGCTGACAATTGAAGATGCCAGACTTTAGTGCCGCCTACGGATGCGTTAATCTCGAAACGAGAACCCTTGGGAACACCTTTCACCTGTAGGATATTACAATATTACGACTACGATAATCGTTAGTTACTTAGTGGAAGTATATAGCCTACAATACAGGTCCTGTTACACAGGAACAGCGGGGCTAGTATCACATAATAGTATTGCTAGATTGTTGTTGACACAAGGCTTTTTAGAATATGTTTGTTAACACAATCACTGAATGGCATTTTGGACACCTTTTTGTTTTTAGTGTGGTTGATCTTAAATACTGATTGAAAATGTTGACAATAATTAATATATCTGGGTGCATTTCTCACTTTTTTAAGGTTTCCCAAAGCCAGAGCGTTGCGGATAAAGTGGGAAATTGCCCTAAGAAGGGACGGTTTTGCTGCCTCTGACAGGACACTGCTCTGCTGTGACCACTTCAGGAGGGAGGACTTTGACAGGATGGGGCAGAATGTCCGGCTTAGAGATGGTGTTGTGCCAACCCTTTTCAACTTTCCAGCTCATCTTCAAAGGGTATGTGTATCATTGACCCACAATAATTTAAGGTGTATAAGATTGATATATCAATATAAATATGTGATTAAATGTCACACTTTACAGCACATTTTAGACACTCAACTTCTTTACTTTTTTTTTTTTTTTTACTATGTTTATTTTAGTCGGTAGCAACAAGAAGCACAACCCCAGCTAATAGAGTGGAAGACAACCCGGCAATGGACTTGAGGCCTGATGTTGTGAGTATTTGCACGTGGAATGTCACAAACTAATTAGAGCGTCATATGCCTTGTTATATCAAATCCTTTATCTTTATGGTACCCAGGTCTATGATGGTGTTAGTAGTCTAATGCCGCTTTTCCACTGCATGGTACCAGCTCGACACGACTCGACACGACTCGACTCAGCTCGCATTTTTTGCGTTTCCACCGCGGTACCATGGTATCTGGTACCTGAAGTGGCTGCTTTTTCTAGTACCTACTCGCTCTAGGTTCCAAGCGAGCTGAGCCGATGCTAAAAGGTGACGTCGGCAGACGGCCGGCGACTGATTGGCCAGAGAGTGTGACGAAGTCACGAGAGCGACATGGCAACCATGCTGGTAACATCCATAGCAGCGCGCAGCCAACATGTTCCACTTCTCCAACTTCTTCAACATGCCAGCTAATAATAGTAATGCGATCGATGTCCTCCATTGTTGTTATGTGGGTTCTGTCCATGTGTGGGTTGCGTATGTGTTGTTTGCGTCCCGTACACAAATACGTCACGGCCCTTTCGCGCAGCCGACCCCGCCCACGTCCAGGAGGTACTATTTGCGGTGGAAAAGCACCCGTGCTGCTACCGTGTCGAGTCGTGTCGTGTCGAGTCGTGTCGAGTCGAGCTACATGTGCGGTGGAAAAGCGACATAAGAGCCCAATATTATTTGAGGGGGTACTCTGTGTAAAAAGTTTGAAAACCACTGGCTATCTCACTTTCTCTGTCACTCATACGAATGAATAAACATGTGTGAACATTGAAACTACACTCAGGGGCAGGCAACCTTTATATTTTTGTCCAGAGCCACAAAACGTCTTATAAGTGGAGAAGCCTGTACAATTTCTTAAAAGTATGCTGTTGTGTTTTCTGTTGGAGAATTAGAGAAACTAAAAATTAATTCAGGCTCACAGAATTCAAAAGTGAAGATTGAATTGTTGGAAAAAGTAAGTTATTCATTTCCGTATTAACTATTATTTATATATTTGTATATTTTGCCAAAACAACAGGGAGCTACTGGAGAGAGGAGATTGAGCCGCAAGCGGCAGGCCGCTGACGGCCACTTGTATGCATTGCCTGCTTGCCCTACGGCTGTGAAGGCCAAACCTGAAGAAGCCTCAGCGAGAGTGAGGGAAAACTGCAGCGGGAGAAGATCAATGGCTTCAGGAGAGAAAACGGGGCCAAGAACAACATGCAGGCTGTTCTGGAGGAACTGAAGGAGAAAGATCTCACCAACGAAGAGCTGAAAGAGAAGCTTGAATTCTATTCAGGTAAAATAAAAATATCGCATTCAATATTTTGGGTATTTTATGTTATTTGTTGACTTCCTAGTTACCATTAAAAGGAGACCTACTGAATGACTTTTTCTAATTGAATTTCAGATCTTCCGGTTCATCTCCTGTCGAGGCAGGGCGTAGAGTACACCAAGGACCAGACAGATTTTGCCCTTACGCTCCATCTGCATGGTCCAAAGGCATATCACTACCTGAGAGATACTCTGCACATTCACCTGCCACATCCCAGTTCATTGCAAAGGTATTCTTCATGATGGCTAATTTTACATTGAATTACATTAAGCACTACAGACAATATTATTTAGTGTGTCCACCATAGGGATGCTTGTGTTAGTGGTTGAATGGCTACGTGGTTAAATATCTTCTTTTTAATACAAGGTGGCTGAGCTCTCTTGTTGCCAGACCTGGTCTCAATAAAATTACGTTGGACATGCTGGAAAGACGGCGTCGGGAAGATGAGGTCAAATACGGAAGTGTCACTCTGATGCAGGATGCCATGTCCATCAAAAAGCACGTCCAACATGATCCTCAGACTCAAACAATGTGTGGATATGTGGACATGGGGGATCGACTGAACGAGACTGACATAGCTTCCGAGGTTCTTGTGTTTATGGTGGTGGGGCTTCAAGGTTATCGGAAAGCTCCAATTGCATATTATTTGACCAAGTCCCTCACACCAGAATCACAGAAAGTGATAGTAGAACATGCACTAGAAGAGCTACATCATCGTCCAATAAGGGTGGTGTGCATGACAATGGATGGTCATGCAACAAATATCTGTATGTGCACCCAACTTGGGTGCGATTTAAAAGCAGACCCCTGTGAGCCCTCGAAGACCCATTTCCCACATCCAGTATCCCATGACAATGTTTTTGTTGTGATGGATGCTCGCCACATGCTGAAGTACATGCCCATTTTTCTGACTGTTCTGCTTTTTATACATTTTGATTTCATTTACATAATTCTGCAGAATATGGTGCTTTACAGTTGACGTGAAAAAAAAATCTGCTTCTGCAGGCATACAGCCCAATTAGAAGCATAACTGGCAGTATCAACTGGAAGTACATAGTTCAGCTGAACAATGTCCAAAAGAAAAGTGGACTACATTCTGCCAACCGAGTCACAGATAAGCATCTGAGCTTTGCTAATCAGAAGATGAAGGTATGTTTGCATGATGATTTATGAATAGAGGGCCGCAATAGAAATAGGCTCTAGGGCTTTATTGTGTTTTTTAATGTGCTCTTCATTTCTCCTTCTAAACTCAAGCAAGGTCTCCCTGGCTGCTCAGACTTTGAGTAACTCTGTGGCAGTGGCGCTCCCGCCTTGCAGGACGCGGGCTATGCAGAGTTCAAAGATTGTGAGGCTACTTCTGAATTAATTAAGGTAATGCAGCTAGGATTTGCATCATTGACCAAAAACATTTCCCAACATTCTAGGCCTACCGTTAACTTCTTGCCAACATTTGAGTGATTAATTGCTTCAACCCCTTTTTATCCCCTTTTAACACCCACCCTCCCTTTGTAGTTGATATGTTGGTCAGCTATCCCAAAGCAGAACATTTTGGCATCAGGAACAATTCAAAAATTATGACCCTCCTCAAATTCAACACTATGCAAGAACTTGGTTAAAACTGTTTATACCTACCTCATACTTTCCTCAAAAACACCCTCATTGTTACATCTCCGATTTACAGGTTTAAAGCAATGCAGCAATATACATTTAAAATCATAGCCACAGAGAAAATGGAGAGAAATCAAACTATGCCTCATACTTGGGTGTTTACTATCTGATACCTGTTGACACTAAGTTACAGTGATGATTTAAGTGCTTTCAGTTAATTTAGATATTGGTTTATAGATAACAGACAAGCTGTTTGACATCTTGAACGGTCGCAATCCCAGAGCCAAAGGGTTCAAAGCCCCCCTTGGTTCCAGGAATTGGACAAGCACCAGGGAGTTCTTGATAAAAGCCAGGGGGTACTTGCTCACCTTGAAGATGGAGGATGGCAAACCCCTTTACCGAACAAAGAGGTCTTTTAAAATAGTGACAATTAGCGATGCACTTACACCATTTGTAGTCGCCAATACCCAGTACAAATTCTTAATTCTAATTAAATTATTGTGTGCTCAATTTGAAAATAAGGGTTTATTTTATTATTCGTTAGATGTATACAAGTAGTCAATTTACAAATCATTAAATGATCTAAGGTAGAACTCTACTGGTTTCAGTGCATCCCTCACGTCCATGATAGAAGTTCAACAGATGCTCTGTTCTCATGTTTATCTACAGTCTTCTGTGTCTTCTGCATCGAGTTCAGGTGCTCTGTCTTCCTGTCTGCATCGAGTTCATACGATGCTCTGTCCTGTAAGATGTTCTGTACTGTGCATCGAGTTCATGAGATGCTCTGTCCTGTAAGATGTTCTGTCCTGTCTGCATCGAGTTCATGAGATGCTCTTTTCTGTTCATGAATTGCATGGTCTGCATGTTACGTTGTGAATTGATTCAAGAAGGTTTTAGTGTCCTAAAAGTACTTTAAAGGATCCTAAACCGTACACAGATTATACTTTAAGGTCAGGGATGCAAACTAGTCAGCTTTAACCCCCCCCCCCCCCCCCAAAATGTGGCAATGAAGTGAATTGTTTGAAATGTGGATTTGTGTCTGCCCTGAGAAGTGCTGCTCTGGGAGCATTCACTATTTTCACCCTATACTGTTAGTTTGCTTCCCTGCTTTCTTGTGTCCTGTTTTGGCAGAATCATCGTAGTAATACAATGTATGCTTTTGAAGGTTCCTCTCTGTCCTGGGCTTCGTCGTAAACATTGACACGTTGATGTCTATGGTTCCTGTGCTGCTTGAAGGACAGCGATATGTCCTGACCTACAGATTCAGCCAGGACCATTTGGAAAATTTATCTTTACCAGCCGCAACACTAAGTGACAAAGTTTCAGCAAATGCTTGGATTGTTTTCAGTTTTTCGGTCCATATGTTTTTGTTTTTTTTCCATTTTTGGTCAAACATTTTAAAGCATATATTGAATGTGTAATATACTCGTATATCTTGTGTTTCTTTAAGGTGGCTGGAATAATCAACCCTAATGCCGGCCAGTTCAAATACATCTTCAGAAAGCTGATGGCCCAGTGTGGAGTTGTTAAACCATGCGGAGGCAACGTGACTGCACAGGATGAGACGGAGTCCCTATCAGCGCTCATCGACACCTCTACAAGCCTGTCAGCTGGAGATATGTCCTCTCTAGCAGGAGGAGAAGATCTTCCATCCCCGTTTGCTGACATTCCTGCCCTAGTACACGACCACAGCTACCTTCCCGTCCGCTACGATGGTCTTGTGGACAACGCTCTCGTGTACATTCAGGTATAGGCTGACTGAAAGTCGATATATATATATATATATATATATCCGATACTGCCAGTAGTCAACTCTGTAAGAGAACAATCTTGACAGTCCAAAAAAAGAAATGTCTCCTTAAGTTCCCCACGCATATTATTATAAGTTATGATATTATACTAACCCAAATTTCAGGATTTGTTGTGAGACGGGCTCTGAAGATAAAGAAGCTGTCCTGTGATGTCTGCCGTGCCAGCCTGGTGACAGACGCCGCCTCTGCCATCAAGGACCAGAGCTCCCACCTGCCGTGTCTAAGAAACAATGGAGGCCGGAGGGTGTGTTTGTGCTCAGGGAGCACATCGGCGACACGCAGCATGGCATCGACAGCCACCACCATACGCTGCTAACACGAGTTGTGTCCTTGTTTTTTAAGCTAAGGCTACACCACATCGCTCAAATGACTACACTAAGCTTAGAGCAACAACATGCGACAGAAGCTCAATAAAACAGTCCTTTTCAAAGGGCATTAGCCCAATGTCACGACCCTGTTTGGGCTCTCTGTGGGCCCGCCCATTTTTGCTGCCTCTCTCTCTCCAGTGTGTTGCTGCATATTGTATATAGTTCTCTGCAAACCTATGGTGGCATCATGCCTTTAGTGTGCATATTGTATATAGTTCTCTGCAAACCTATGGTGGCATCATGTTTTCAGTGTGTCTTGAACAGCCACAAAGGTTGCACATATTATATTCATATTTTATCATATTTGTCTAAATGCATACTTGACTGTAGATAGATTTGAGTGAAGTTACCAGCACAATAGATTGCTGAGTTTTAGTAGCCCATATATTGATTTAACATAAATAACATGAATACCTTGTCCATGTGTGTATTTATTGCACCTATCTGTTCTGTTTAATGTTCATTTCATATGAAAACACATGGTTATAATTACATAAATGAGAAGTCCATGAAAGCACATGTATGTGGTGGGCAGTGGGCACGCAAATCCAAGTTTGTGTTTTTGTCAGTATGTGAAAGCGTGCAAATCGAAGACTTGAGCCTGGCCTTGCCAGACTTAAGCTGAGTTTTCAGCATCAAGGACCAAGCAAAGCTTGTTGATGGGCCTTTGTAGAGTGTTGGTTTTGGTCTTCACTCGGCCAAGGTCACGGTGCCCCGGGCCGCGGGGTGCCGCGGCCCGGGGCACGACGGGAGACGTGGCAGCCGGGAGTCTCGGGAGTGCCCGCAACGCGCTCACGGTGAATTAATGTTCAATCCAACCTTTTCTTCCTCAACTCTTCTTTCTTGGCGAATAGATCTCTCGATCTGTCTCTCTGTCTCTCTCTCTTCCCCCGTGTCGCTCTGGAAGTTTAACTTGGTTTATTACAGTGATGGGCAGTGCTGTTATTTCTTCTTCATTTGCATGTCATAATATAATAATATTCATAAACATTTTTAAGTAGCCTAGTCTAGGTAGTCCTTCTGGCAAGAGAATAAACAACAACCTGTTTGAATGAACCTATCCTATCCCCAGTCAGATCAGTGTGTGTGTCTGTGTCTATATTGTGTCAACCCCGATCCAACTGGGGGGGTCGAACCACGCCTGCACCGGGGCCAGCGCCCTCTCCGTGGACAGGTAGTCCGAGGGAGGTATGTGCCGTTCAGCGCGGCGGCGCTGGAGCGCGCATCAAGCGCCCCCGGGCAATCACGGACATTGGGATCACCTGGGGGAGGGAGACGGCAGAGGCCTCGGACCGAGCACGCACCAGACGAGGAGGACAGCCGAGTTGGAGAGACGCGGTAGGGGGAGATCGCACCAACCCATACTAACGCTAATACGCTTCCCCCCCAGGACTGAGTGGGAGAAGACGGGAGCGATAGAGACGCCGACCTCGCAGCCGGACCAGACCCGGAGACGGCCCCTTTTTACCCCATAAGAGGAAGAACCTATGTTGACTTCTCTTTTACCTTCGTTCCCACGTGAGGTACACGAATTAAAATCGCTGACCCGCAACCCTTGTTTGAGCGTCTCCTTTGAAAAACTCAGCCCCCGACGATCGGGGTTGCCATTTGCCACAATATGTGTAAGGTCTGCCTCACTTGTATTCATTTTACTCTGCAATAACTTGAATGGAACTTTAGATGTTTGGGGATAAGCAGCATAGCAGTCAGGTAGCTATTTAAAGCTATAATAAACCTTGTATTTCTTTATTTAGATAAAGCATTCTGAAAAAGTTTGCATGCACAATAAAGCATACAAATGAATTTGGCGGCCAGCATTTTCATTCTCCCTCTGGGCTAAGCCCCGGATGTTTATGAAACCTAGAAATCCCCACCCAAATCTATTCTCGAGTAGAGGCAATAAAAATGCGATATGCGTGGAAGGGAGACGGGACGGGAGGAAGGAGAGGGGAAAAGGATTAGAGGGGAGAAGGAGAAGAGAGAAGGAAGAGTAGTATAGTGACCAGAACTGTATTGTTTGTGTGTGTGTGTGTGTGTGTGTGTGTGTGTGTGGGGGGGGTAATATAGTTTGTATCTATATTAAGTTAATCGTTGGTGTGTGTCTTTTTGGTGTGTTTATCTTTATGGTGTGTCATCTATATGGTGTGTTTCGATGGTATGTGTTTATCTATATGGTGTATATCTATATTGTGTGCGTGTGTATATGGTTTGTATCTATCGTGTGTGTGTGCATATTGTATCAATATTGTGTGTGAATCTATATGTGTGTATCTGTGGTGTGTGCGTGCATATGGTGTGAATCTACATGGTGTATTGGTGTGTGTGTGTCTGTATGGTGTGGTAGTAGGCTATGACTCCAGTTTAACCAGTGAATGAGTTTCTCTGGTCTCTTTGATGAAAGCTTCCTTCTCACTCCTCAAAGGGCCGTTCAGGATGCTGCCAAGTTACAGTTGCAATGGAGACGGCATCTCGCAGAGCGCTCAGAGAGCAGATGTTCTCGTGTGGCAACATTGCCCTCTGCTGTCCACATCCGCTCACTACACACACAGGGACGCAAGATCACACGTGACTTCCTTTTCACCAACTTGACATCAAACAGTAGTTACACACACACACACACACACACACACACACACACACACACACACACACACACACACTCACTCGCGCACACAGTAAGATGAATTGAATGAATACTTTTTTCGTTTTGAAGTATGAATCTAAATCAGACTCATCCCTTTAATTAAAATGAGGGAGGTCATTTAAGATCAAACACAGAGCTGAAATAGCCTCTCACTGTTACCAAGGCGACCAGAGGGCGCCGAACCTGCGTTGAGTTTTACTAATTAGCTCCCCTGCCAAGTGTTTTTTCTTAATTAGTTAATTGGTTGCATCTGGTGCGTTTCACATAAGAGGGAACCGGACGATGCCAGAAACCAGAACGTATGTGTAGGCCTACTGTTTTGAGGTCCGTTGTGACTTATTTGACATCTCTTCCTGGTTCACAGGTTAAAGACTTTTTGAAGTAAAAAGGAGCATCTCATCTGAACCTGATGTGAGTATAATTGTGTGGCAAAGCACAACTGACGTGACTTGTATGTTGAATATAAATCACTGAGAATGTGTGAAAGAAATCGGGGATTGTGGTGGTTTAACTCATTTCAAATTTAAATAATGATTCTACCTGAAAGTAAAATTTTAGAGACTATACATTCAAACTTGTCAAAGTAAAAGGTAAATCACTCTTGACTAATGCAGTCAAATAATTACTATAACTTGTATTAAAAAGCTGGATTAGTTAATTATCAAAAAAATATTTAAAAGTTGGATGTTCCCAAAAGCCCTTAATTTGTATTGTCATTCATTTATCTGATTTAATGGAGATGGTAGATGTTGAACTGTGGGACAGTGCCTAAGTTTGGGGACCATGAGTAAACTGTTCCTTCCTTTAAAGGTCTATCATGGTGGATATTTAACTGCAGTTCTGTGAGTATCCCAACTTAACCATGAAGATGAACTGCAAACTGTAAGTCATAAGTTTCTCATTACTCTTGGGCACATTGATGTATTTTGGCTTCCTGGTGAGTTAACCCGTTACCTGAAGGTTGATCTGAATAGTAAGGATGTTTCATTGGTTCATGGGTTACTTTGGCGTTTGGTTTGGTTTATGTTGGTTTTAATGATTTGTTAAAATGGTTACAGGCTCTAAGTTATTGTTGTAAGCTGGAGTAATGGGTTGGGCTCTGATATCTTCAGTCTTCTTTCCAGCTACTTTCCTGAGCTCTGCATCTTCATCAAATAAGTGTTGCTTTACTGATGAGCGTGTGGTCTGAGTGAGCAGAGGTGCATACTGGGATACAGAGCCTACAAGTCTACAGGTCTGTAGACACGCCCCCTCAGGGGGAAACCGTTTGTCGTGACGTCAGTTACATGGACTGGAATGTTCTTTAAGATGGAGACAGGGATTCAGAAGGAGAAACACCAGGGGGAGATGAGGGGGCTTTTCATCTCAACGACTAAAACACAACTTCAGTCTGACACCGAGAACCATGGAACACATTCAACAGTCCCCTCCAGGCATCGTGACTCCTCAGGAACAGTTTCATTTCCAAGAAGGTCTTATTTGGGGCCATCCCATGATGGATCCTGCTCCTCAAGAGCCACCCCCCTCCACTGGGTGGTCTTCTGAACAGATGACCTCCTTCCTGCCCTCAGGCTGACTAAAGCTGCACCGTTTGCATCTGTGAAGGTCCCTCATTCAGGAAACCACTGGACTACAAAGACATGACTTCAGAGACATTGAATCAACCTGGGACACATTTTGGAGACGCCAAGCATAATCCATCACCAATGTGGGACGCCACTGAAGAATGTTGTACATCATTTACGTCTCTGGAGACATTGGTTGTTCTGTTCTGGGTGCCCTGGCAGGAGAGCTGGGGGTGGATGATGGGATGATATTTGGCATGAGGTTTTTACCCTGTGTGTGTGTGTGTGTGTGTGTGTCATGAGATGGATGATTTTTGAGCGTCGCTAGGGTTCTACTGTGTGTGTCTCCCACACACACCTGGCATGGGGTTCTACGCATGTTTGGTTCCACCTGGCATGGGGTTCTACGTGCGTGTCCTGGGTTCTATGTCTGTGCGTCCTGCTTGCTTTGACAGTGATGATGTTCATACAGGGGTCTGTGTGGTTGGCTTGGGAGATTGGAATGGTCAACTAAATCATACCTGACGGACGGCCACATGTTTACTTGAGGCCTCCAGTAGACATGAAGAGCCCTGAGCGACGCTCCGGAGCGATATCCAACACACTGGAGGCAGGAAGGAGAGTATCCAACTCAAGTGTAACAGGATGCAAGCGGCGTGTTCAGATCAGTGACTTCAAACTAGGACTACAGCAATCAGGATCAATGGAGGATGGACACCAAAAGGCATTCCACAAGGAGTCTGAAGTTGGAAAGGGACCTAAATGGGTATTCAAGATGACCTTCAGACCTGTAATGAGACGGCTCTTCCTACCTGGCTGGATTGATGGAGAGCCCTGTGAATCTTGTCTTGCTCTCAGTTGCACGTCTTCTCAGGCTGTACTGTATTTGTTTCGGACAGGACTAGCTGAACTATTGGTTCCCTTAAATCCGAACCAATCTGGGAACTCCAACTAGTGCGCACTTCGAGCTCAAGGTGTAAAGAGGAGAATGTTTCAAAGTGTTCCATGGTACTCTGATGAAGACCGTTGTTGTGTTCCACTGGCTGAGAGGAAGAACCCTCACATCTTCCTCTTGGCCTTTCTCCTCTGAGAATCCTGGCGCCATCTAGAAGGATATTCCAGCGCATGTAACTGATGTCACGACAGATTCTCAAACACTTGGTTTCTCCTGAGGGGCGTGTCTATAGAACTGAAGACTTCAGACAGCACTGTATCCCAGCATGCATCTCTGCTCACTCAGACCACACCCCCATGAGTAGGATGCAACACTCTAGTGATGGAGATGTAGAGTTTTATAAGTAACGAGGGAGCAGACAAAGGTGATTAGAACACAATGGCATGTCAAGTCTGTAAATCTTTAAACCATGAAGATGGTTGGATAGTTCAGGAATTGGGCTCTTTTTATTATGGGCAGTCCTTTCACTCAGATGCCCACTTCTCACTGGACCTGTACATGTGTGTGCTGGCTGGCATGATTTGCTGTTGGTGATGAAGCGGTCAGGGTGACGTTGCAGGGCTATGGTCGGCTCTCTGTGAGCTCAACGTTTAGATTTGCTCTTTATGGTTTGTACCCTGAATAATCTAGATAATTATTAAATGTAGACACGGTTTTGTATTGAATGATTTTAGGTTTAAAGTTGTTGTGGGACGTACATGGTAGTTTGGTTCTTCGTACGGTTTTGAGTGATTTAACTTGTACACACTGGGTGCATAATAATGTAAAGGTACACTGAATAGTAGTAATTACCAACAGCAACAAACAGATCACATCAAGGTAAGTCTGTTGGCTGTGTTTTAATGAAGACCATCGCTGGACTTCAGGATCTTCCTCCGTTCAGCTCAAGGTGAGGCGCTGGTTATGTTTTTTCTTTGGTTGGTTCCGGCCGGAATGTTCGGATTCCGGTCGGACGGTTTGTGCTTCCCGCCGTGGAAGGTTCTGAGTGCGGTCACTTGATTTAGTCTCAATGGTTAGCATAGAACGTTGTAGTTTTGGCAACCATAAGAAACCACCTGGCAGTTAGTTGGACGGGAGTCCCCTGAGGGAATCTGGCGGTACGTTCTGGATTGTATTTGCGAAACCTCGAGCCGTTGCCAACGTGAACTATTTTTCAGTTGTTTCCATTGGGAATTGTTGCCCCTTATCTTAAACAACTTAAGTTTGATATTAAATACATACTGACACGTACGTCGTACAATATGTTGATAATTTCCGATGTTTGCGCCATACTTTTAACCACGTTGACGTGACTGGACTCTCGCCGCGTACAAAATAGCGTTCTACTTGCGGGGCCATTTTTTACATCAGTGAAGGCTGAAAATCATTTCACGGTTGAAGACAATTGGACATTTCTTCAACGGAACCCAGCACCTGAATATGGCTGAGTATATTTGATTTAATATCGATACTGCTTGGTGTTCTTTGTTACTTCAGCTTTTGTACATTCTAAATATCTGCTGTCATTAATTGCCACGGAAGTTAAACCCTACCCAATGGCATGACGTTAAACAACGACTTTGGTGCAGAGTTACCAACTGGATAATATCGGAGCTAAAATAATGGCCGTCCTTCCCACGTGTTACAGTAGAAGATACTCTAGAACTGTACAAGGTTAAGATTGTCATGCTTGTGTTTTTGTTACTTGTACCTTTATTCCTGGTGGGGCCTCTTGGACCAGATCAATATTGTAAATAAGAAACTGTTCTTAATGTTTTATCTGGAAAAATAAAGGTTAAATATAAATAAAAAAAGAAGGTAACATGTAGTTTGTCCCAAGGTGTCTGCCTCCTCACCCAGAGAAAGACCTCCACCTCCTCACCCAGAGCCAGACCGCCACCTCCTGTCAGAAGTCCTCCAGAACAGGTCTGTGTGAGTAGAGTCTTCTCAGGTCCGTTTCAATGCATGGCCTGAACCACTTCTTTAAACTTGTGGACTGCTCTGCCTTCATTCCCAAAACGGGATGTTCATGTCGGGTCTCAAGTCTTTTCCAGCCTTGAGTTATAAAATAATAGTTCAATTAATTGTGTAACTCGGTTTCGGATGAGTCAATTAAGTTGATTGTTGGGCAAATGCTGATATAAACCTCCTGCTGTAGCTGAAAGGAGAGGCTGGGGACCGGAGGATTGTGGTGCCAGGATGGACCAGAGACTGAGGCTGGAGACCAGGGGCCTGCAGCACCGGACCACAGGGTAACCATCACCAAGCTCATCTGAAACACTAAAATCCACGGTAGTTTAGGTCTGGTTTTGATCATCGTTTGACTTTAAATCTGTGTCAAGCTGTGATTTGAGTTAATTCATACGGGGGTTATGTAGGAGTCATATGAGCCATTATTGTTACTAGTGCTGCTACGACCGTAAAGGATGAATTGCTGAACGCGACAATCTGCAGAAGTTGTCTAATTTAATTGTTTAAATATGTTTCAATTTGACTTCCATTTTACAAGTGAACCTCAGATGCAGGAGGTGGGGTGTGTTGTGTCCCCAGGTGATTTACTGCTGAGACCAACTGTTTGTAACCAGACCAGGAATCCATGGCTGAAGGAGCTGATGGAGGAGCCGTTTCGAAGGAGCTGATGGAGAAGCCGTGCTGAAGGCCCTGCCTGGTGAAGGACGTCTGTCGTGGGGTAGATGGAGCTTGACTCTGAAGTGACCATCACACTCACTGCCACTTCTCGTAGAATACTGCTACCACAAACTACCGGCATTTGTACCATATATACTAGACGACTACATCTGTTTTACAACATGTTGAAGACTTCCGCTGTTTGTTCCAGACCAGGACTCTGTCTGAGGAGAGCTGCTGGAGGAGCCAAGACTCTGGAGGATGACATCACTCTACCAACCAGGATCCTCGTAAGTTTGCATAAAATAAACAGAGTGGACTTGTTGTAACGCAGGATTAGTTTGTCCAGTACAAGTTACGGCATACTACTGTGGTTGGTTACCAGACAAACTACAGCTGCTATTGTTACGCGCCATAAGAGCCCAACTACTCCTGCGTTAGTCACCTTTCATTAGAGACAAATTACTACTGTTTGTCATCTTACATTAGAGACGTTTGTAACCAGACCAGGAATCTGGAGGACTGATGGAGAAGCTGTACATCTGGAAGGCAAATCCTGAGGACAACCAGGACTCTACCATCAAGGATTCCTCGTAAGTTTGCATTATCTGGACATAGTGGACTAGGTAAGGGGCTTGGGGTTCAACTCTGAAACCAATGGTGCCGGGTTCAAGTCCTCAGAATACAGTGATGTGTCCTTGAGCAAGGCGCCCTAAAACCTTGCCTGCTCCTTAATGACTTATCTTTGGTTCAGATCTTTTGAATATTGAACCTAATCAATGTCCTTGTTTGGTCCGGGCAGACACGCCTAAGCTGAACCCGCCCTGATCCTGCTGGTCCCGTCTCCTCAGTTCATCTGCGCCTCGTCCTCCAGAAGACCTGCTGAGCTCAGCGGTCTGAGGCTGGTGGATCAATGACCTCCAGTGGGAGTGATCTTCTTCACCCCACATGTAACCGTGTGCTTCCACACGCCTTTCTCTCACGTCTGTCACTAACCTCACTGCTTCACTACTCTCTACTGCTTCTTCTTCCTTCTCTGTGGTTCGAACCTTTACACTGGAGGCGCGTCTCCATGCCCTCAGAGGGTTCAGCGTTAGGGTTGAGAGTCAGGGTTTAGAGTTAGGGACAGAGCTGGTCAGGGAGGACTGCTTTTACACAAACCTCTTCACTTGCTTTCAGAATTGTGGTGACATTTTGAAAAGATTCATTTGGGAAAATATTTTCCTCTGCTTTCCTTTACAAAATTGTATTGAACTTCTGTCATGTGTTTTTGTTTATATATTAAAATCCCACATTGACTTCTACATGTTTGGTCCGGTTCATTTAATTGTCCGTTAAATTGGTTAATGTCAAGCTAAACTCCTGCAATATATTTAATATACATGATTGTTATTCTGCAATGTTCACATAATCCATTTTGTAAAAAATTAAACCTCCATATTACTACTAAATTCAAGCCTATTCATGCATTTAACAATGTACATATTGCCCCGCAGGCCATTCTCTGCTACTACAACACGTTCAATCCACCAACCCGTCTCACATCAATGCACTATAGCATGGTTTCTCCCTGGGGGGCGTTCGCACAACCTAGGGGAGCGCTGGGAACGTGACTCCATTTTTGGGGGTGGATTTTAAACTTATTTTTTTACTTTTTTTTTTGGGGTGAAAAATAGGCTACCTGAAATAAATATCCTATTTTCATTTATTGGTTTCTAACCCCTCTACCGTCTCAGCTACTTTTTACTGTCTATGCGCAGTGGAACAGTGATAATACAGCGCGGTTCGGTCCTGCACACGCCCGGACTCCCGTTACATCAGCTATCGTCATGAACTCTATAGTAACACTGATAAACATAACCAAAGTTCAAGGGTTAACAGTTCAATAACCAACACACCATCAAACATGGCCGATAGCAAGAAAAAAGTATCTAATTTTGTTATAACCCGTTTTCCTCCTTCCTCTTGTTCAGTTCCAGCTGCTCTGAGCGTAGTCGCCACGAAAAGACTGTTGCATTTCAAATGCAAAATATATAGGCCTGTTTTCGTGGAGTCCGCGTTGCCCGGGCCGCGGTGCCCGTGGTTCCCGGGCCATTCATTAATTTGTTCACGGGGCATGACGGGAGACGCGGGAGTGGTCGCGGTGCCCAAGGTCACTGTGCCCGGGCCGCAGGTTGCCGCGGCCGGGGCACGACGGGAGACGTGGAGGCCGGGGTCGCGGGAGTGCCCGCACCGTGGTCACGGTGAATGAATGTTCAATCCAATCATTTCTTCCTCAACTCTTCTTTCTTGGTCTCTCTTGTCTCTCTCTGTCTCTGTCTCTGTCACTGTCTCTCTGTCTCTGTCTGTCTGTCTGTGTCTCGGTCTGTCTCTCTGTCTGTCTGTCTCTCTCTCTCTGTCTCTCTCTAGACAGACAGACAGACAGACAGCGCAGGGGGGCGTTTGCTCAAAAAAGGTTGAGAACCACTGTTAAGTAGGCCAAAATTAAGTTGTGATTCTATTAACTAACTATGGTTCCACTCCAGCAATTCATGACACACAAATCAAAGTCATGAAGTCTAATTTAAATGCTTGCTAATGATCACATTTCTAGCGACGTGGTGAAAGATTGTGCAATTGTCGAACGCAACCACATGATGTCAGCAGTGACTCACAAAAGGACAACAGACGTAAATGTCGCTGAGTGCACGGAAACAAAGGTATGCATAAAACACATTTTGTGTTTTATTTACACACTTGATCATATGCAATTATGTAGTGTGTGTGTGTGTGTGTGTGTGTGTGTGTGTGTGTGTGTGTGTGTGTGTGTGTGTGCGCGTAGACAAAGTTGTGCGGATAAAGTGTCTATGTTTTACTATCATCTTCCCCTTTCTATCTTCTAAAAAGCCCCGCTAGGTGTCTGTCTGTCCTGTGCTTCTGTTCTGATACTGCACCTGTCGCATCTGCACATCAAGGCCAACGCTGCTCCGACGCATACATTTTTCATTCTGTGAAACGTTTTACTGTAGGTGTATGAAATCTTTTATTTACTAAGAACCTTCTGTTAATGGATGTGCCAAGGGGGTTCGCTTTTTTTATGTACTTTCTTTGTAAAAAGAAGTTGTTGATAAGAAGTTGTTTACTCTACTTTAAGGTTACTTTCGTTAAATTATCCAAAATTAAATTAATTGAAGGCTTCTGATACAACGGCTTTCATGGTCCTTTTGTCCTCTCTGGGAGTTATGACAAAGGGAAAAGCTCGCTGAAGCAGCTGTCTGAAAATGAAAAAGTTTAAAACATTGACTTCTATCGATTCTTTTGAATAGTGCCTTCTCTGCACAGTGCACTCCACTAAATTTGTTGCGGCCACAAAAGCAGAGGGGGGTGGAACAATTAGATGGAGGATGATGAGGACAAATGCATCAACATCGTTATACGTTATCTATTCATGTCGGAGGCTATGACAACAGTGCTTATGTGAACGCACACTAGGAAAACACAACTTCCTTCAATATCACCAGGATATACATCTGAATGCGATTTACACAGGATGACTCAGTGTAATGGGCATAAACAACCTACAAACTTTTAAGAAGCCTTGAGACTGCTGTACGCGGTGAGGATGAAGAATTACCAAGAAAATACCAGAAAAACACAAGTATAGATCGAGTGAGGAGAGTAGACGTCAGAAGTTTCAGAGGTCGGCAGTCAGGAGGAATGGACTCCATGTCTTGTTCTGGGGTTTTAATCAATCCATATGAGAAACACAGTGGGTCATCGTGTCTCTGGTGTTTACAGCACTATCTGGAACCTAAGTGAATGACGGTAACCTATCTTGACGGGCCAGATAAGCATACTGTTAATCTCAAACCGTTTCAGGACAATCTGATTATAATGAAGGTCGGGTATTTTCTATCGATTACCTGAATGGTCCAGCTGGGTTACTTTACCGGGTAACCCATAAGAAATCCTAACAACCAACTAGCAATTATGTACATAACAATAACAACCACTAGTCATGCCCAAAAAATCTTCCTGCAAAAATGCTATTATATCTGTTTGGGTGCACAGTCGTCTAAAACTTTGTGGGTTTATTCCACATTGGAATTATTCCACAGTGCTGCTCGACGAGTCTGTGGTATCAGCCCTGGTCCTCCTCCACTGAGCTCTCAAGAGTCTGTGTAGACCCTTCTCCATCACCTGAAGGGAATGGTTCTTGGATAGGAGGGAGGATCACATGGCATCAACACGGTACAGGGAAGTATCAAAACACTAGCAGAACCACGTCAGAACCTACAATCATTAATCAATTAATAAAATGCTTGATCAACAGAAAATTGGTCTAACATAATTTTGAGAAGCGACTAATCGTTTAAGTCATTTATCAAATCCAAATATCAAACATTTGCTGCTCAATGTTTAATTTCAATTCAAATATTTGTTTCATGGATCATTATAATCATAGGTTCTCTTAGCTGCTTGTCAGGTAAATCATGCATATTTCAGACATCCATTTATACTTAATAATGAATCTATAAATTATAAATAATACATCATAATAAATCATAATAAAGGAATAAATTATAATTATCAATGAATCTATAAATTGAAAAGGAATCATAAAATATATATAGATCGATGGATTTAGTGGTTAAACATTTGATCCTCCCAGTAGCAACATGGTTTCCCAGCCCCTAGATTACTATCAGTAACTGTATCCCTAATGATTAGCACATCATTTTGAGTTTTGCTTGCATCTCCTGTTCTCCGAATAGCCTTCTGATGAAATGGCATATCCCTCTCTCATTTGGTCATTCAATGACAAGCACATGAGGATGAGATGAAAATGAAAAAAGTTTTACAAGGAGGTATGGGCTTTGTTTTCTCTTCCTCATTAAATCTATTCTCGAGACGAATTCCATGGGCAAGTTGAAGCGTCAATACATTTAAGCACAATATAAATGTGAAGGTTGCATTCAGTCCAGCTTGCTGTCTTCTTTTCACCTACAGTTCATCGGATTTCTCTGGGTTGTCTTGAGTTGCAACAACAACAGTATATTTCTGCACTTTTCAATCCATACAAAGTCAATGCAAAGACGCGATTCAAGGCAAATTCTATGCCAGTAAAACCTGCGGTCCGATTTGATGAATGGCGCGGCACGACGACCTGGGTCATGTTGACTTTGCTTGATTCTACTTGCGAGAACAATTTGCACATCTTCAGGGAGTGAAGTCGATGTTGAACCACATCATGGAGGAGAATTTGCAGACTTCCGGAGCTCCACTATGTATAATAACAATCAATATAATATAATGTAAATTATAATATCACGGCCAAAAGCTGTGTGCGACTGATATTATGAACCCTAACCTACGGCGTTTGGTTCTCCGATGTCTCCGGTACTTCCATAACAAGTAAACATTTGTAGTGGTGGTTTTCCCGGGCCATGGTTGAGATTTGAGTTGTTTGTAAGAGAGCCCCTCCCCTCCAATATGCTTCAAAACACTCGCGCAATTGTTTTGAAGTTTGCATCATCAAACTTGTTTACTCGCACGAATAAACATTGAGGTGCGAGCATTCGCCTCGCTTTTGGTGTAAACGCACACTTATCATCCTCTATATTCTGCACGATCCCTCAATGTTTGGAGAGGTGCTCGGGTCGAGGGCAGACGGGACAGACGTCCTCTGGGTTGATCCCATTCTACACCGATCAAAGTCTGCGTACGGTGCTCTGCCCTCGCCACAGAACAATCAATGAACCGGCCGTCCGTCCGTCCAGAAACAGGTTCCTCAGGGGCTCGTCCTGGGCTCAGTTCAGCACCTCTCAGCTGCAATGCGGGTCACGGACGGCTTTTTCACTCTCTGGAGAGGGCTGTGGGGGTGCTGCTGCAAACGAGGGAGGAGGGGGCAACGGAAAACAGGGATCATTAGCTAGGCCCCGCTGGAAGATGGGTCACAGGCGGGTTGGAGGCCCTGAGCCTGGTGAGAACCTCCAGATCATTCACATTTCAGTTTCTCCCAGAATATAAGTCTGGTCTAAGCTGTTACTTGCTTGGTCATGATCGAAAATACCTCCACCTAGCGCTGGTTGTCCCATCTGCTTTGATTGATGTCCTCTGAAGGTGGGTTTCAACTGCTCTCCAGGATGGTCTCAAGGCCTGTTGTGTAGTTTGCCAGCAAACTGGCAAACTACACAACTACACAGTTTGCCTTTAATTTCCGTTTTGTAAGGCAGCTGAAGTCATCCTCTCTGTTGTAGTGAACGAACAAAGAGAGTCTGGCTTGCCCACATTCCACATTCATTGTTCAATGCTAGATTTTGGTACTGAAAACAAGTCTCTGTTAATTTGTAAATCTGAAATGGACACTAGTAACGAGTCAAAGGCTGAGATGCAAACTGAAGATGGAATACCTTCTCCACTGAGGTAAGCATAACTTCAAATTCTGTCTCCTTTGGTTTTACTGCAACATATATCCGACAGACTATTTTGTTTTTCTATTTAAATAGATACCACGCCATGTTTACATTTATATACGTCTATACTTTTCATTCTGCCTTTCTCATTCTTCATTCAGAGAGATTGTACTAAATGCGGCTGTATGACTCAGATACACTGGTCTACATTGACACAGTGACACAATTCTGCGACAGACATTGTAAATGGAGGCTGGATAGGCAGACAGAATTATGCATGCTGAGGGACATCCGAGAACGGAGAGACAAACTGAACCTTAATATTGCAGATGTCTACAACTCTTAACAATAGAGGGAGAGCCATGGGTCTGTTCTCTGTGAACATGCTTGCAGCTGGAAGCGGTGGTGAAAATCTTGAGAAAGAGCTGGCTACTTCCTTGAACGACACTGTGACATTCAAGGCAAGTAAATTTGTATTTCTATTGCGCATTTACAGGCGGCTGAAATTTGCTCAGCAGTCGAGGAAGTTAAGCATGCGCGTGACTCGTTTGGAGACACTAGGGGTACTACCGGAGCATGGGTCTTTGTTGAATTCAGGTGGGCGGCACACCACTGCACGCAAACAAACAGTTGCAGTTCAATGCTAGCAAACCCAGCGTGTGGAATCTGCCGACAGTGAAAAAACGACTTGTCAACAGACAAGCCTCCGCCTCTCTCAGTCGCTCGGGGGGAAATTAAAAAGTTACAGTCCAGAAGGAGTTCAGAGAACGGCATGTTTTTGCTGGTAGAGGCCCACTTCTCACACAGGAACAGGAAGGAATGGAGAAGCTGGGCTACTTCCTGGAAGCCATAGAGAAGCTCACTGTCGCCTCTCTCCACAAGGGTTGGCGGAGACGCCCTGCAGGAGCGGCATCCAAAGCATTGGAGCCAGCGTCTCCATGGCTCGGCTGCCCTCTACTCTACCCCTCTTCAATTTAAAGGAGATGCTCCCTCCTTCTTCCTACCTGACATCCAGAATGTTGATGTTTTTGTTTTCATCTAGACATGAATTCCTGAAGACGTAATGCAGCATTTTTTTTCTTTTGTCTTTTTGCACAATTCTGAATTATTCTCCGGGTAGGCTAGTTTAGGGCAATTTACACGTAACTGAATCTCCTTTCCACCCTACTAACTCTATGTTAAAGTGATACATAATGCATTTTAATTTTCCTCAACCTCTTTTCACAGGATGGACCCGAACTTCAGACTGGTGTACCTGTTCCAGGAGAGATCCGTGCCTTGCTTCATGAACCAATTCACTGAGCGCCAAGCCGGAATCCATGTTTTCCTTGGTGACATGGAGGGCACGGCCATCCGGCTGGACAGGATGAAGAGGTGGACTCAGATCTCCACCATCACTGGTAGCTCAGTTCGTTTGGTTGGTGGTGTACTGGCCGTTGTGGGTCTGGCTCTAGCCCTTGTGACAGCTGGGGTTCCTCTGAGTCTGACCTTGGGTGGGCTAGGGCAGGGAATTACCATCGGAGTCAACAGTGCAGGCTCCGCGGTGACAGAGAGAGCAGTCAATAAACCCCAGGAGAAGAAAGCCAGAGAGGTTCTCTAAAGCTTAATTAAGGACATCCCGGCTTGCCTAGAGGAGGTGTCCAACCAGAGGGAGACACAATGAGTGGATTATCTGGATGTTGTCAGGGGAGTCGGCCAGTTGGGGACAAAGATCATTGCAAGTAGCAGAAATATCAATACATTCTGTGGAAAAAACGTCTCGGCTCTGAACGTGCTAGCAAATGAAGTGTCGATAAGAGTTAAAATGACTGGCCAGCTGGCGCTAAAGCACTATCAGGCATTTTCTCGGACACCTACAATTTCCTAATTCCCAGATATTGGGCAGGCAGCACAGACCAGCCAGTGCTGTTCGTATGACTCTCAATTCCCTGTTTATTGGTTTGGACGTATACATTATCTGTAAAGTGAGCGTAGGTTTGGCCTATGGGAACAAAAGTAAAGCCTCACAGTTCATCCAGGGCAAAACTTTTACGCTCTGAGCTAGATTTATGGCAAAGCATGCATGGCGAAGCTAACAGCAGAGCTGGAGATTAAACTGTTAAAAGAAATACATAATACACGAAGACAGATGGTCTGTATTAAGATGTGACTCCCCAAGTGTTTGAATAGTTTAACAACATATTGTTGTCGTAATTTAGATATTTGAATGGTTTTACTCTATCCGTAAGTCAATTCATAACTACAAGGTAGGATCTTCATAGAAAGGGACACTGTTACACTCTGGATTTTGTCAGGGATTGGGTTTTCTGTGGACCTGTTCTGTTTGTTTCTAGTATACAAGATTGTGGAACTAAGGGTAGGAAAAGTGACATGTCTTCCAGAGTCAATCTCAGTTTTCTAAAGTCTGACAGTTTGTGGCAAAAGTAGTGTCAGCTGCTTAGTGACATGGGCATTTTGAGCCATAGGGCTTGAGAGAGACACACACGTGTGTGTGTATAATTAATGGAGCTTCTTACACTTTCTAGCATTTGCTTACTTGAAAATATCAGTGCACATTCACACATACACACCGACACACACCGACACACACACACACACACACACACACACACACACACACACACACACACACACACAGAGACACACAAACAGCTGTGCCTCCGCCCCCCCCTCACCTAAACATCAGTGCAGATGGATCTGTCTGCTCCCCCCCCTCTCTCACCTGGGGGCTTGCTCCGAGATGCGGCAATCTGCCGGCTGTCATTCCCCATCACGCTTCAATCCTCATTCCCCTCCATTACGCACTCACTGGGCCCCGGTTTCAATAACTCTGAAGAGACTTTGAAATCAACTTTGAAAAACCGGATAAGCTTGTTTGCTAACGAAGGGGCCTGTAAGCATTCATCTTTCCCTTGACTTGTTGTCTGTCACCTTTGTGTAATTTGCATCGCTATCCTTTATTTTAAATATTGTTTTGCGTTAAAGCCTAGTTGTGGTTTGGACGTTATTGACTTTATTTGAGATGTTTTAGTATCCCTCTTTCATACTTGGGAACTCACTTTCAACATTTGGATTGAAGGTAACATTTTCAGTGTAAATGTAAAATATAAATGTAACTAAAAATGTTTCTGTGTGATCAGAAAATAAAACAGTTGTTGCTGTAGGCTGCCAAAATTAAGAGCAGTCCAGTTTATTTATGTTATTATTAATTGAATGTTTTAGGAGTTCAGATTTTTCATGTCCTACTCCAACCATGTACGAACAGGCTGGAATTATAATTCCTCATCAGCAGGCAAGAGATATAAACAGAAATTTAAACTGTATTGGCTAGTAGGTTGAACAGTCTTGATGCTTATTCAGTACCCTTACATGATTGTGGTTTGGTAGCAAACCACCCCAAGAAAAGTTGTTGTTATTTTTCCTCCTAATCTTCTTGTTTAACACAAAATCGTATGTCTTGATTAACGTCATTATTTACGATATCAAAACTGTTTATTAATATAGTTATGTTCTTTGATCACTTATGCTATGAACAATATCCTTTTAGAACTTCTCCCTTCAACCGGACAAAGTGTGACGATTAGTTGAAGATTTTAAGACTATTGTTACACTGTCCTCACTAGAAAAGGTGTTTGGTGATTGTATTTAGTAGATTTGGATATTGATTGAGATAGCTACTTGACTA
>NC_082391.1:1669630-1678387 GCF_031168955.1 Gadus macrocephalus | reverse complement strand
AGAGAGAGAGAGAGAGAGAGAGAGAGAGAGCAGAGAGAGAGAGAGAGGTACCAGTGCTAAGAAAGAACAAAAATCGGGTGGAGAGTGTGAGGAGGTTGCTCGGGACATCTGCTGTGAAATGGTTTGTTAGATTTTAAAACCGTATATGGCTATTCCACGCTTCCGTGGTTCCTCCTTCCCCTCCTCTTCTTCTCTGATCCTCACTCCCTCCCCTCTCCTCTATATCTCTCTATCGCTCCCGCTCTGTCTCTCTCCTTTATCTGTCTCTCTAACCTCTTGGCAAAGCTGGAAGAAAGGGTGTGTGGGACTTGCTGAACCAAACCACAATGTGTGGCTCCTCTATAAGCTCTGCTCTCTGATTCTAAACAACCAGCCCGTCTAAAGCAGTCAACCACAGAGTGCTTCTGTCACCTCTCCATGGATCTGCTTTCCTTCTGCACTTTGGAAGCAGACAGTGTTGTAAAAACTACTTTTTTCAATTTATATACATCCAATTTGACCCGTCTTGTTACTGTGTTAGTGTAAAAAGAGAGAGTGTTTGAGAAATGAGAATGGATTTGTCTGATAGGCGAACAATGGGGAATCAAATAGCAGAGAGCATGAATGAGAGATGAACAGCTCCTCACACACACACACACACACACACACACACACACACACACACACACACACACAAATACACACACACACACACACACACACACACACACACACACACACACACACACACACACACACACACACACCACATACACAAAGTAAATATTGCTTTTCCATAATCCCTCAACAATCCAGATTAATTATACAAGTAATGGGGGTTAATTGACGTTTGACAAGCAGTTATAGAAACATTATTATATTATATTAACATCTTCGTTTTTTATAATTGTGAAATAATAATAATAATCACAATTGATAACTTATCCTTGATCATTGTATGACATGAACAAGGATGTCTTTTGAGAATCCATGTGGATCAAAGGCAGTATCTAAGAATGATCATAACAACGTAATCCATCATTTGTTTTCTCTAGATTAGCCCGACTGCTCCATTAACACCAACATCCCCCCTACACCACTATAGCTGTTCATAGTGACGTCGCAGAGCCTTTGCTGCCCGTCATCACGCTGCTGTCTATTGTGATGTCCACAGTTAGTTGTTGCAGTTATTGCCTGTCTGCCTTCTCGTCCAGAGACATGAGGAGGCTCTCTGTTGATTAGCTTAACAGCTTGTTGCCTAACAGGCCATGGGGTAACGACCTCTGGGGTGAACACAGAGCCATGTAATTAGGTTGATGGGACAAGGTGGCAACACATTGTGTGTGTGTGTGTGTGTGTGTGTGTGTGTGTGTGTGCACGTGTGTGTGTGTGCACGTGTGTTTGCGTGTGTGCATTTGAGATCAAGAGAGAGAGAGAGCTTTTGATAATGCCAGTTATTAAAATGGACCCAGTGAATATGATGCAGAAGTTATGAATAGAAAACCCATTAACACACCAATTGCGCAATTGTTTGATTGTTTTTTTTACTCCGTCTTCCTCCTGCTCCTCCCTCACACACTCAATCATACCATCAGAACTGGAGGATTGTATTCTCATTGTTGTGATCAAACTACAGCTCACTAGTGCCCTCTGTTATTAACCTGCACCACCGCCTCTGTCACTCACTGATTGTCGACAGAAGTATTTCTTGTCAATTCTTTCTTGTTGAAATACCCATCTGTGTGTGTGTGTGTGTGTGTGTGTGTGTATGTATGTATGTGTGTGTGGGTGTGTTGGTGTTTGTACGTGTGTGTGTGTGTGTGTGTGTGTCTTTGTACGTGTGTGAGTGTGTCTGTGTGTGTATTTGTGCACGTGTACATGTGTGTGAGTGTGTGCGCAGCATGTGTGTGTGTGGCCTCTATATGTGCTGAATCTATAACACATGGGTCTTTTGCATCCTTTATGCTCTACTGGCCATAAAAGCCCTACCCCCCCCCCCCCTACAAACACACACATCTTAGCCCTTCATCTGCACATTGGTGCTCCATGGGCCAGCGGCAGAACACACAGAGTAGGGGAGAGAGGGGAGAGCACTATGGAAAGGGGGAGTGAGGGGGAGAGAGAGGATCACTAAAGGGAGGGGGAGAGAGGGGAGATCGCTATGGAGAGATTGAAGCTTTTTTTGACTAGGTGTTTAAAATCCACACACACGTCAGTCTAAAATACGTGGTCATCGTTTAAACATCGGCAACTAATACTGACTTATATTGCCAGCTTATCCTCTTTTGGTTTATAAATCAACATTCTCTCAATTGCTAAATCGGCCAAGTAAGTTAAATACACTTTGAATAATAACAATAAAATAATAGACCTACAATATCTATATATTTGAAGCATGAATAATAAATAATACATTTGTATAATCACCTAGTTTGAATCGAAAATGATCAAATAAAAAAATTATTGACGGATGTAGTGCAGCTCATACGGTACCAAACCATTAAAGTACTAAAACTCTACTCAAACTCAGATTCAATTAGCAGCTTTTAAAGGAGAACTCCGAGAAAGAAACCATGAGCACTGAAACGTGCTTCCGACTCAGTGTCATGTTTCTCTTGGTACTTGTATCGTCAATTCTTTTAAGTCCTGTTCATTAAGTTCCACTCCGGGGCCGGGGAGCACAGCCCGCTGGTGGGGGTCCAGCTTAAGCTCTTCTATTGAACAGCTGAGCGGTCCAGGGCAGAGCGGGACATCACTGGTTAATATCACTCTCCCTCCCGTCAACATCATGCTCGTGCCTCGCTCCGGGGGCCCCGCGCTCGGTAACGGGAGCGAGTGAGAAACGAAGAGCAAGAGGCAGTGTGTGATGTTTTTATGGTTTCCCCTCTCCCGCTCAAGGACACCGAGAAGACGCTCGGCGGGGGATTGGTCCTGAATTGCGCAGCGCGGAAAGAGACGCGGAGGCTTCGTTGCGTTGTTGCGTAAATCTTTGCTGAAGAGCTTTCTTTTTCCGCTTTTCTTTTTCTCTCTCTCCGATTCTGGAATTTATAACTTGCAGGACTTCCTTTTTTTTATTATTCCGCTAAGCTGTTATCAGTCATTCTAACATCAGTAGCCTACATTGAATGTAGCTTCCCGGCTGAGCGCCGCGTCTGGCTGTGCTTGTGTGTCTCTGTGTGTGTGCGTGTGTGTGTGTGTGTGTGTGTGTGTGTGTGTGTGTGTGTGTGTGTGTGTGTGTGTGTGTGTGTGTGTGTGTGTGTGTGTGTGTGTGTGCGCGCGCGCGTGTGTTTGCCTGTACGTGCGCGCGCGCGTGTGTGTGAGAGTAGGTGTGGGCGTGCGTGCGTGCGTGCGTGTGTGTGTTGGGGGGGGGGCGGGGGAGCAGCTCTTCCCGTCTACCCATCCAATGTCCCACTCGGTGAGCGCGTGCTCCTTCCACACAGACGAGATGATACTTCTTGGACTTCTCTTCACTGTGATCAGGTTTTCAGGTAAGCTTCGTTTGATTATTAAAAACTACACCAACAATTTTCTTACGACCGAATATTGGATGTAGTCTCCTACTATTCGTTGTGTGAACTCGGAGGAGGAATATCCCTCCTATACTTCGTGCCGTGAGAAGGGATACTCGGACATGTGGATGCTGACGCTTGGACTTATTTGGAACTTGGAAATTGAAACGCATGAGTGTGGATTTGGTATTTATGTTTAAAATGAATGGGGCTTTCAATGTTATAACCACAGTATGTTGGCGTCTAGTAGACTACATCATTTAAACTCCGAAACAGTGCAGGGCGTCTGCACATCTGGGTGAGACCGTCACAGCTCGTGGAGAACAGTTCATGAAGTCTCATAAAACCGACTTATCTCACGAACGTTCTTTTTATTTTAATGATGTGCTTTTCTCACAAATCCGTGAAAACAACAATATATCCTGCCAATAGATTTACGCAGTGAACTATTATGTGGATACGATGGTTTCGTCAGCTGTGACTTATTGTCTATTGTCTTTGTTGCCATAGCACCTCTTCGTCCTCCCGGTCCTTCCCCTCGCACAAAGGCACTTACCCGAACCCCTCTCGGACTTTCCGCTCGTGTGCGTTTATTTAAAAACCCAAAAGGCCTCCAAATGGTCTCAGGAAGTGTAATCAACGGACTGCCAGTAAGCAAACACACACGGCTCCAGCTCTGTTGTTACCTGACGGCTTATCGGCGCGCAGGCAGGCGCGCGCTCGGTGCGCCACATGCGGCTGGTGATTTGGCGTCTGCAGACAACCAGAGAAACGAGATGAGGTGCGTCTTGAGCTGATAGTAGGAAACCCGCACAGACACACCAAACTACATTAACATAATATGAAGGTGGGGGCACGGTCTGGTGCAGCATCGCAGCATGGTTTCCCTGACAGGTGCTTTAAAGTATATACGTTTCTTATCCACGTCATCCATATGCACATTTATTTCCCTGTCTATATCACCAGCTCCATAGGGGTTTGATCATAGGGGACCAGTGTAGTTTGGCTTGATGTTGACACACACACACACACACACACACACACACACACACACACACACACACACACACACACACACAGACACAATCTAAGCACGCACACACACAATACAAGCACACACACACAGACACAGACACAGACACATACAGACACAGACACAGACACACACACAGACACACACACAGACATACACACACACACAATCTAAGCACGCACACACACGATACAAGCACACACACACACACACACGCACACAAAATCTCACAACACGCGTGCACACACACACACACAACACAAACAGACACACACACACTTAACACACGCATACACAACATACGCACAAACAAACACATTCACACACAAAACAAGCACACACACGCGCACACACACACACAAACACACGTGCGCACCCACACACACACACACACACACGTGCGCACCCACACACACGCACACACACACACAATAATAAGGACATAATGTCCTATCATTTCCTAAGTCATTGACAGTGACGTCTATCAGCGGCGATGAGACCGGGAGTCAAGAGCAGCTTGCTGCGAGCGAGCGCCATAAAGCTGCCCTGATGATGAGTGTCCATGTTGTTCACAACACGGAGCACGGTTGCCGCGGCCGCGGGGAGCGACAGCCACCGAGGGACGGGAGGCTGGCGGGGAGCGGGAGCACGGGCGGGGAGGGAGACGCCGGGGGAGCTGATGGGTGGACTCCTTTGTGTCATGGATGCACCGTCTCTGGGTCCCGTGGGACTGGGTTGTGTCTACATGGGAGATCGTAACGCAAAGAGACGACGTGGAGGGAAAGTTATTTGGGGGCCATCGAGAAAGTCCTACATTTTGTAGTAATAATAGCTCGGACAATCAAGCATAGAAAAATGTATTGTGTGTCTGTCTTTAGGAGTGTTTGCTTGTGTGTGTGTGTGTGTGTGTGTGTGTGTGTGTGTGTGTGTGTGTGTGTGTGTGTGTGTGTGTGTGTGTGTGTGTGTGTGTGTGTGTGTGTGTCCGAGGAGATCGTTGGAGAGGTTCTGCATGTTATGTTGATAACTGGGATTTCGAAAAGTAACACAGAAGCAGCAGATGGTGTGTTGGCTTATCCCTTCTTGGATGTTGCGTGTGTGTGTGTGTGTGTGTGTGTGTGTGTGTGTGTGTGTGTGTGTGTGTGTGTGTGTGTGTGTGTGTGTGTGTGTGTGTGTGTGTGTGTGTGTGTGTGTGTGTGTGTGTGTGCGCGCATTTGCCCACACACAGGCATGAGTCGGGTGTGCTGTGATTTCTCCAATGGGAATTTCTGATACAAAAACGTGTGTGTGTGCGTGTGTGTGTGTGTGTGCGTGTGCGTGCGCCCGTGCTCAAACTCGGCCCCTGACACGGTGCATGTCATCCCCAATGGCAATTAACTTGTGCTTGGCTACCTTCTAAAAACAACTCTGTGGTCAGTAGCCTCTCGCTATCTCACTATCTCCCTCTCTCACAATCTCAATCTCTCTCCCTTTCTCTCTCTCTCTTTCACCCTCGCTCAATCTTTCTCTTCCTCTCACTTTCCCTTTCTCTCTCTCTATCCCTCTTTCCCTTTTTCACTCTCCCTTTCTCTCACTGTCGGTGTCTTTCTCTCCCTCTCTCCGAATCGATCACTCTCTTCTCCCTCTCTGTTTTTCTCTGTAACACAACCTCTCCATCTTTGATTGACACGTCAACAAATATCAAGTGGAAGTTTCTCTGCGATGTTGGTATCTGCCTCCAAATCATTTAAACCGGCCGGACTTTCAGTTATCATCGACAGTGACACAGAGAAAAAAACCATGTTCAGAGTCCTTTTCCTCACTCTGTCAGCACAGCGACATGCAAACTAATCTTAAAATGGGGTGAGGATAATTAGAATTCAGGTTTTGTACTCAGTTGATTCTCTGCTTTAGGGCAAATCCTATAAGATATGATCACAGCAACATAAATTATGCCTTTCCATTTTTCTTTTTCAAATTATCTTTGTTTTTCCCGAATAACTGCTTGAAAAGTGACGTCAATTGAAGTGTGCAAGTGTTAGTGTCAGTTGGCAAGAGTGTATCATGCAAATTCAGTAAATAGGGAATTCTGGCTCATATTATAAGTGATTTTTTTCTGGAGTTGGAAATGGTTGAGCCCCCAACACTGTGGAAGTAAATTGTATTAGTTTTGGGTTTGTCTTCTTACAGATGTACAACGTTTTCCCTGTTAAAGGTCAGGGCCACTGAGTGTGTGTAACCCTTTGTCCTGGCTGTGAATTGAAAAAAATAAATTGAATAGGTTTTGCAGTGGCACACATTTCTGAGCAGTGTATTTCTTAATCGCTATGCTTTTCAGTGCGAGTCAGCACATCCACCATAATGATTCGGACAAAAAAACACAATATTTTTCGCCAATGGAATATATATTTTATGTAATCATATATTTATGTATTACCAGTTGACCCAATACAGTTTTGATAGTTTTCGTAATGTTATCAAACATTTTCCTCACAAACAGAAATGTACACAAAGAGTCAGGAGCATCCTCACCCAAAATTAAAGCTTTAGGAACCAATATCAATCATGCACTTATCAACAAAGTAGAAAAAACTGTTGGTCGTTTTCTCAAAATATACGTTTTTCTGTAATCACTTTTTATTGAACAATCACCTTCAGTTTCTGGGAATATTTCTGACGTTCCAAATGCCATAAACCTAAAGGTGCCTAAGGGGTTTAATCAGTGTTTGGTGAGCTTTCTGGCGCACACTGGCAGCCAAGCTCACCCTAGTAGGTGCTAAACACTGTTAGTGGATAAGAGTATACCACACACACAAACACACACAGACACACACACACACACACACACACACACACACACACACACACACACACACACACATATTCTCAGTATGGATTATTTTGGGTACCTAGAAATGCTCTATATAAGTGCTATCTATTATTATTATTAATGCTCTTCTAACCTATGGTAAAGCTCTTTTTACGGTAAAGATCTTCTTGCCTACGCCAAAGCCCTTCTTACAGTAAAGCTCTTCTTATGGTAAAGCATTTCTAACCTACGGTATAGTTCTTCTTACGGTAAAGCTTTTCATACGGTACAGCTCTTCTTACAGTAAAGCTTTTCGAACCTACACTCATGCTATTGTTATGGTAAAGATCTTCTTATGGTAAAGCTGTTCTAACCTACGGTAAAGCTCTTCTCACGGTAAAGCTCTTCTAACCTACAGCAAAGCCTTTCTTATGGTAAGGCCCTTCTTACGTTAAACCTCTGTTTACATTAAAGCTCTTCTTACGTTAAAGCGCTTCTGACGGTAAAGCTCTTCTAACTTACTTTACCGTAGGTTAGAAAAGCTTTACCGTAAGAAGAGCTTTACTTTAGGTTACGAGAGATTTACCATAGGTTAAAAGAGCATTACTGTAAGCTCTTCTAATCTACGGTAATGCTCTTCTTACAGTAAAGCTTTGTAATGCTCTTCTTACAGTAAAGCACTTCGAACCTACGGTAAAGCTCTTCTTCCAGTAAAGCTCTTTCAACCTATGGTAAATCTCTCGTAACCTACAGTTAAGCCCTTCTTACGGCATAGCTCTTCTTATGGTAAAGTTCTTCTCACAGTAAAGCTCTTCTAACCTACGGTAAAGCTCTTGTGACATACGGTAAAGGACTGCTAAACTACGGTAAGGCCCTTCTTACGTTAAAGCTCTTCAAACCTACCGTAGAGCCCTTCTAGCCTACGGTAATGCTCTTCTTACAGTAAAGCTCTTCTAACCTACGGTAAAGCTCTTCTAACCTACAATAAACCTCTTCATACGGTAAATCTCTTCATACGGTAAAGCTCTTCTATCCTATGGTAAAGCTCTTTTAACCTATGGTGAAACTCATCAAGTGATCCTTCTGAATCAATGGGCCTCGCTAATGCTTCCACTGCAGTAAAAACCTCACAACGTCTCGAGGCTTACGATGTTTGCGGTGTAACTTCAGCCCTGATGCCATCTGCAGTTTAAAAGCTGTCCCGGGCTCATTGGCCAGTCCACCTCGCAGAGGCAGTGCTCCATCATGCACCCAGGGTGTTCACAGCATATGGCCCATGTGTCTGAGGACACGCCCCGGCACTTGTTCCCTTGGTGGCGCTTTCATTTATCGTTGCTCTTATCGGATCATTCCTCTTTATTTATTTAGTACATTAACATTATATTAAATCGTAGGCAAGGGAATCCATTTCCTGATTCTGTATAAATATATCATATTGATATTAATATCAA